>NC_063196.1:1565000-1865000 GCF_017589495.1 Alosa alosa | reverse complement strand
CTTTGTCACTGGAGAAGGAGATGTTAAGTTTCATTAACGTTAACTCTTGCTTAGTTTTGCGAATGGCAATAAACGCCACCTAGCCTGCTAGGTCGACAACCTCGGTATGCCCATTTATGAATCAGCCCGACAAATAACTTTACTTGTGTTTTAGTGAACACATTATTGGACCATAGCTTAACGTGAGGTAGGATTCAAAGTTACAAATGGACAATTTGCTTAGTATGCTCATAACAGCGGTATCTGAAAATGCTGAGTTAAGGTATCGTTGTTACCTGCGATTGCACTGCTGGAGAAGCATTTTGCATTGGTATGATTTGATCAGGTATTCCCAGTGATGTGTAAATCCTCCCATAGACGTACCCCATTTCAAAATAATACGTCTAAATTGAAAACTGTGACAACTCATTGATAGGCTCTCTCAATATGTCTGTAATCGTATGCCTCTACCACAGGCTTGCTAGTCTTTCACCAGAGAGGGTGCTCCATTATAAATAAAAAATGTAATGCTGCAGCCTTCATGTCGGCTGTAAAAATATGAGAACATGGACCTACTACATCAGGATACTCTGTAAACATTTTACACATAATCAGGAAGCTACTTTGCTGTTCAGTGTGTGATGTGGTACTACGTTTAAAGAAACATTTTTATTCTTTGTTTCAAGTGCATGAGAAAATACCACATTATGATGATGGTTATGGTTACCCTTAACAAATACAAAACAATATAATACTTAAAACAGGGATCAATCAATAGCCTAATGAAATAAACAATGAGGGGGGAAAGCAATAATAAATAATAATGCCCATTCAATCAATAATATCAAAAACATGGTAAGACTACATTAAAGAGAATATCAATAATAAAAAATGTAAAATTAATCAACAGCCTATAATGAAAATAAAACAGTACTACTGCATACAAACCATAATGTATAAGAAGTGCTTAAAAGACCAAAAACTATCACAAGAACGAAGAGCCCTGGGCAACTCATTCCACCAACATGGAACCACTGAGGAAAAGAGTCTTGAATTTGACCTAGCGTTTAAGACTGAAGCTCATCAGACGACCGCAGTGGGCGGTTGGGGATGTATATCTTGATCATTGAATTAAAATAACAAGGAGCAGATCCAGTCAGTGTCCTATAGGCCAAAGTGAGAGATTTAAATTTAATTCTGGCTACTGTAGGGAGCCAATGGAGAGTAACTAGGAGAGGAGTTACGATGTGTCCTCTTTGGCTGATTGAAGACCAGTCATGTTACCGCATTCTGAATGATATATCACACAAAAGAAATAAAAAAAAAACATTCAATATTGATTTAGTATCAACAAATAATTATTATTTTAGTAACGTCTACATCTTTGTGTAGGCTACAGTTAAATACTAAGCAATGGCCTCTGACTTAAATACCAAGGCAGTTAAATGACCGTGGTATGGTATAGTCTACGTGATACACAGGACTACACAGTAAACCCATTTAAAAAGCATCATCATCTCAGTATACCCATTTAAAATAGGCAAGGATACGTATTTAATAACATTTGGGGTTGCTCACAGTATACCCACCACTACAACTAACTAACTAGACTACACCACTGGTTAAATGGCGCATTGCAATTTACAATTTGTGTGAGTTCAGGGGCATACAGAAAGTTGACGTTTGGGTGACATCAATAAAGAAAATAGAAACAAAGGGATGTGTACAGACTCAAGTATGAATGATGTCACATTAACAGAAGGTTCAGAGCAGCGGCAGACTTTTCTTGGTGCCACGCAAGTTATTGAAAGTCATGTGTTTTCAGAACATAGTGGTGCTGTGCCATGTCCCATGTATAAGGGGCTTCATGTTGATCCAGTGACGGTGGGTGATGATGTCAGGGAGATGGATGTCAGGGGACTTGGAGAAAGGGGGAGGACATGCCACCTCAGACCACTCCAGCCAAACCACTTCACGTAGGCATTCCCTTGCTTGCAGACTAATGTAGATCATGGAGACCACCTTGCCGCCACCTCCAGTACATTCAGCCATCACCCATATCTTACCTGCAAAAAGGAAAGTTACAATAAAGTTAGTCAGACCATTTTACAACATTACAAAGCATCTAATCAGGCACTCAACACCACTAGTAATACCAATTAATTAAATATGTGTGTGCAATAAACTTTACAGCCTACCTAATGTTAACTACACATTTAAATATGCGGTGTGAATGTTATTAACTTGCGTCAGCTTGAAAAATAACGTTATCAGTATGACTGATCATGGACGTTAGATGACAAACTAAGGTGTTTCTCAAATGTTCACCGATATCCCTGAGAAGTGACTGGTTCTTGGCGTAGTGTTTAATGCAGGCGTTTCATTTATCGATCATTCACTTATGCGGTCTACAACTACCGACCTACCGATCTATTTTTTTACAGTCTATGCTACCGACCTACCATCGACCTACATAACGTCGTTAACGTTAGAAAAAATGCAACGCTGGCAAACTGGCTAGTAGTTACATTAACATGACGGGTTGATGAGGTCCATGCTTCACATTACGTTAACTTGCGTTGCTTTATCACATCATACCGTTGCTTTATCACATCATATACTGTACTGACTGTCTAGTGTTATTAATCCCCATGTACAGTCAATGGTTACTCCATGTTGAGATGGCATACATTAAGATTGAGATATTTGAAAACAGCAACAACTAATAAAACCAAGTATATCATGCATCGACTGTTACGGGAGCTGTGTGCTAATCTTCACTTCAACGACTAACTTAGCCTCCCGTTAACGGTAACGTTAATGTAGCTGCTAACGTTAGCATCTAATTCGCTGTCCGTATTTCTGTTGTTAGCTCATTAGTATTCACCATACTAAATTGTCACAGTCTATAATCAACATCATAAGCTCTCTTAGGCGATTTAAGAACACCAATAGAAAAAAAAAACTTTTCAATTGATCGCATAACACTTACCAGACAAGAACAAACCGATTGTTGTTTGTACTGTTTAGCTAACTCACAGCCGCAAAATTCATCCAGCCAGCTAGCCTTCTCGCCCGAAGTCGACCTGCGTTGTGGAAAGGAGAAGGGGGCGGGTTTCACTTGACAAGGGGCGTGTTTAACTCGCTGAGTGGCAACTGAGTGGGCGTGCCTGACCGCGACTCCTCTTCACTGCGCATGCTTCAACTTTTGCTGCGCAGCCGCACTTCAAATTGGCTCCAAATTTTCCAAGATGGCGTCGCCTCGGCGGCTTCAATTCCATAGAACACTGTAGAATGCAGCCACACAGTCCAGTTCTATATATACAGTCTATGGTTTCAAACCTATGAACACTGATTCGAGACATGAGTTTCGAGCCCCACAGCCGTATCTACTAGCATTGAGGAGCTGAAAAACAGACTTCTATCAGTAATTTCGAGAAGGAACTTGTAATGGATTAGCCTAGTGCTACTCCTGACCGGTAGATGTCAGTCATTTTTTAAAGCAGTATTTTCAAGCCGAATGCGGAAGCATGGTTTATCCGACTGTTTTGCTGTAACGTAACTGTTTTATACAGTCGTTTTACACGAATCTCACTCACAACTTCTGAGGCTTTTTAAAAATCCCGGCTATCATCACTTCAGCGCAAAAGATGGCTCTGCCACAGCAATTAAAAGCAATCCAACACCATTTAAGAACAGGACAGGAGCATGAGCAAAGGGATCCTGTTGTGGCGTACTACTGTGAGTTTTTTTTTTTCACTTTTCTGAACAATCGTTTCGGATGACTTGTAAAATTAACACTCCAAATAACTTCCTTTAATGTTATTGGAGATAGATAGTTGTCATAGCTAGTCATCACCCGCGGCGTGTTGGGCTATACTTTTAAAATCGAGCTTGTTTAGAAACTAGTGAGAAGCTAGGCTACACCATTCGGTGAGTTGAGTTACAATGGGTTTCTGGCGTGTAGGAGAACCTTGCGATATCACATAAACCAGTGTTATCCAAACAGCCTCTTATCGTGCCATGGCCATATTCTCATGAAATATTTCGCAGCTGTCATCTCCCAGTATAGGCTAATTCAGACATTTAACTGCTGAGACCAAAATAGAGCAGTGTGCAAGTTTTGGGTACAAAAGTGGCACAGTTTCGGTCTGTGGGTGTGTCACAGGTTAATCTGGATATTAGAGATACTGAGCTGCATGCGTTAAAGGTGTGTAGACGGTGATTTACGTTTCTGAGGGGCTATTTCCTCATGGTTCCATAGCTGTCCCACTGTTTGTGTTCAAAAATCCTCCTGACCACTAGCCTAGTAGATGGTAAACAAAGTGGATCTGACAGGACACAATCCCGGTGTTATACGGTAACTGGCTTTCATGTTAACTGGCTGGACTGTTTACTTTGCAAGCAGTTTAATTTAGTAGTGGTTCGAGACCCACGTGGAGTTTATTTACTTTTTCTTATTTGGTAGCATATTCATGGTCCAGCGCATGTAGCCTACTACAGACAACCTGACACTTCCAACGCCGACACATCGTGTTGTAAAGCTTTATTAAACAACAAAGTGGAGCATCACAAACATTTCTATTTGAACTTACGTTAAACAGACGAATCTGCGGCCAGGTATCGGAGGCTAAATCATCAGCTGAATACACCTGCAAGAGAAGGGGGCAGTTACGTTAACTCCAGAGGCAAAGTAAACAGTCCAGCCAGTTAACATGAAAGCCAGTTACCTTATAACACCGGCCGTCACCTGCACTGAAATGTAGAGTGCAATTTGATTAGTTGTTGAGCCCAAATGTCAGCGGAGTCATTCCTTGCTTTTGTTCAGGTCTCAGATTTTGTTCAAGTCTTGAACAAAAGGTGCACAGTGATTTTTCCCCCCATTGTCATCCAACGTGGTTTGCATACACCCGGAGCAGATTACCGGTAGATTGTTAAATCAAGGTCCTAGAAAGTCTTGTTGAGGAAGTGGTGTTGGGAGTGTGTGTGTGTGAGACAATGTATGTTTAGTTGAATAATACTTGTAGCAGGAAATATGCAAATGATTACGTGAAAAATTTCATCAGACCCCAAAAGTCCATATTACAACCATGGGAAGGCAATTCTTGTTGAAATGAGTTTTTTGCTGCATGAAAAAATGCCTGTGATTGCTGCATAGTATTTATTTTATTTGCGTCCACACAAAGAGGTGAAGATGAGTGAAAAAGTTGTAGTGCATATGCCAGGCCAGTCGATGACGCAGTGGCGGTGTAGAGACACAAATTCACAAAGAAGAGACAGTAGGCTTGTTCGTCTTGAGGCAGATCTGTGCAGACCTGACTTGATGTGATGCATGCTGGGATGGACGCAATGCTTACTGGTTAGAAATTCTGTCCGACTTCTGTCAGCCGTGGAGGGACTTACCACCGTGACACCATGTCACATGACCTTAAAATATCGCGGGAGTCTTAGCCTGATCTTGCAGTTGCCTTCCACGAGCTAAAACACGCCCTCATGACGTCAGTTCAAAGACGTGATAGGGCCATTTGGGAGAAATCTCCTCATGACGATTTTGATGGGAGTCTCATGCTGCTTCCTTATGTTGGAATATGCGAAAATAAACAGAAATCGAAGGGATACCTTCTTATACGTGATTTCTGCAACAATGGTAGGCTAGCCTACTGAAAACGTTTGGATATTCTGTTATTTTCTGCTGTTGGTTAAATAGATAGACACACATATAGGGAAAACACTTGATATTGAATTTATGTGCTACAAAGCAGGCCTGTCAACTGTATGACACCAGTGGTTTATTTAAAGTTCATCATTAGAATCTATTTAGTCAGTCATCATGCTCATTTTAATGAGTAAGAATGAAAGTTCTGCTGTGTTTATTGCAAACAAAAAATTGCATTATGTCTGGTAGCAAGTAACTCTGGGGAAATGAACATGCATTGTAGTCATAGGTTGTAGTAGGCTAAAGTTAATGTAGCCTAACCTATGTGCTTCAAAGTTAGCCACAAAGGGCTGATACTGTGTGCACAGAAATAGGGATGCACCAGTCCGACTTTTCCGTCTCGATACCGATGCCTGTGCTTTGTGTATCGGTCGATACCGATCCAATACTATTGGTGAATTAATAAACTGTATACACCATGTGAAAGAGACTAAAGGTATCAGGCTTGACTTAAATATTACTTTCCCTAACTAAACATTTCTTTCCTAAGGCAAAATGTAACAAAATAACACTTATATAACATAGATATAAATGTAATGAATTGTTGTTGTCATTATTATTATTATTATTATTGTTATTGTTATTATTAGAAAATATTATTAGAAATCTGGAGCAGCAGTCAAATTCAAGTTCACAGTTTTTACCAAATAATTCATCTAACAAGCAAACATAAAACACACAACAAAATGTACACAACAAATACATACAACATTTTTTTCCCCCACCAAACCGTAATGTAATTTAGTCTAATGACAAACACCAAAAGTAATAGTGGCAGCAAATGTCTAGTTACGAGCTGTGTGTGTGTGCTCAGTCCAAGAAATTGAAGTAAATGGATTGGCCCATGGATCTGCTAAATTTTCCGATCCCTGATCCAGCTATTTTGTCAATATGGTAAAAAAAAAAAAAATTTGGGCACTTAAAACGCCCAGGTCATGTGGATGCAAGTCCAAAACAATAATTAAAAAAAAACGTTACCGTTTTCACACATTTTTGTTGTTCTCATGTGGACAGGGCCTTAGTTAAGGTAAAGAAGCATTCAACACTTGTTAACTTCCCTACCATGTTACTAGTAAAGTGCAACCCAAAGAGGTCCACACACAGACCTCAAAACATGAACACATTCACTTCCCTACACGTGGTGACGACACACTGGATCACTGCTACACACAGTTCAAGATCAGTTACAAAGCTAAGTCTCTACCAGCTTTCGGAAAATCAGATCATGCCGCTGTTTTCCTACTGCCTATGTACAAACAGAGAAGTCAGAGGGACCCCCAGTGACAGAAGGAGGTCAAGCTGGACTGACCAATGGGAAGCCAGGCTACAGGGGCGCCCTTAGCAACGTTGACTGGGAGATGTTCAAGACGAACTCTGCTGAATACGGAAGTATCATTGAGTTACATCAATATGCTAACTGATTCCATCATCCCAACTGTAAAGATCTGAAGCTTCCCTAACCAGAAGCCATGGGTGGATAGAGAAGTGAGAACGGCATTAAAGACACGCACCATCACTTATAATGCTGGGCTTATTTCAGGGGATATGACGGATTACAAAGCAGCATCTTATAGTTTACATGAGAGCTATTAAAGATGCTAAGCGGGCTTATAGAGACAAAGTTGAAGCTGATTTCTTGGAGGGTGATCCAGCACGATTGTGGAAAGGACTCGAACCATCACTGGCTTTGAAAGAAAGTCCCCTCCTATGATGAATGTGAGTAAAGCCCTCCCCTGATGAACTTGATGCTTTTTTTATGCTCGCTTTGACATGAAAAACACAGACTATCTTGCACTAGCTGCAGCATGTGAAGCAAATGAGGATGCACCTTTCTGTGTCTCTGAGGTCGATGTGAGCAATGCCTTTAGGAGGGTTAATTGTAGAAAAGCTGCTGGACCGGATGGAATTTCTAACGGTTTTGAAATCCTGCACTGCTCAGTTAGCTCCTGTGTTCACTTATATTTTTAACACATCATTGGCTCAAGAGACAGTTCCTACTTGCCTCAAGCAGTCTGTTATTGTTCCAGTACCGAAAAACAAAAGTCCATCATGTCTGAATGACTACCGCCCAGTAGCCCTGACGTCTACAGTGATGAAGTGTTTTGAGAAGCTTGTGAAAAACATTATCTGCTCATCCCTCCTTGCCTTCTTCGACCCCCTCCAATTTGCTTACAGAGCCAACAGGTCTACAGAGGATGCCATCTCAAACCTCATGCACACCACCTTAACTCACCTGGAGGAGGGGAATGGGAATTATGTGAGGATTCTGTTCATTGACTTTAGTTCAGCATTCAACACGATAGTACCTCTCACCTTGGTCACAAAGATGAAGGCCTTAGGACTGAACACCACCCTGTGTCACTGGATATTTGACTTTCTCACCAACCGTTCACAAGTGGTTAGAGTGGGGGGTCTGACATCTGACACATTAACCATCAGCACTGGTGCTCCCCAAGGCTGTGTTTTGAGTTCACTGCTGTACAACATCTACACACATGACTGCAAAGCCAACAGTAGTCATACCTCCATCATCAAGTTTGCAGATGACACAGTGATCTTGGGCCTGATTAGTAACAACAATGAACAGCTCTACTTTGATCAGGTTGATGAGGTGGCACAGTGGTGTCAATCTAACAGCTTGACACTGAATGTCAATAAAACCAAGGAAATGGTAGTGGATTACAGAAGGCAGCAGCAGAACTACAGTTACACCCCACTAATGATCAGCGGGCAACCTGTAGAGAGAGTCACAAGTTTTAAATACCTTGGTGTCCACATTACTGAAGATAACATGGACTGTTAACACTCAATATGTTCAGACAACGACTCTACTTCCTTCGTCAGCTAAGGAAATTCAAAGTTTCTACATCCATCATGAAGGCCTTCTACACTTCAGCGGTTGAGAGTGTTCTAGCATCATCACCTGGTATGGGAACTCCACAGTTAGAGATTGTAGTACTCTGCAGAGAGTAGTGCGCTCAGCTGAACGTACTATAAGAACTCAACTCCCTGCTCTACAAGATATCTATTCCAGAAGAGTACTCCTAAGAGCCTAAAAGATCCTGAAGGACTCTTCTCATCCTAACAATGGATTATTCCTACCGCTGAAATCAAGAAGACACCTATGTAGTCACGAAACCAGAACTGAGAGACTCACTCATAAGAGCCCAGACAATAATCCCAACCTCATTATTACTAATGCATATGTGGTGTTTGATGTTGGCATGACATATTTTGAAGCATTATGTGATTTTGCCCTTCATTTTGGTTGATAAAATTCAAGATTTATGTGTAATAATGAGCAAATCTACGTTTTCAGAGACGCAACGTGTTGCAACAATAATTGAATAAAAAAAGCAGAAAAGTGCAATGTGATATACACAGTATAGGCAGGTGGTGCATAGACATGACAAGAAATATAGTGCAGTTTAGACAGTAGTATACAGTTGTTTTACAGAAGGTGGTTTAGAGTAGCATAAATTAAATATAAATATGTGCAGTGTATTAGCAGTTACCTTAAATATGGCTGAGCAGAATAAATATGGCTATGTAATATGAACAATGTATGAACAACATGTACAGGTATGTGCAATGTAGTGGCAGTACCATTATAGTAGTAGTAAGAACAATATAGATATATGCAGTGTATTAACAGAATATATTACAGAAAAACTGAATAAATATGGATATTTAGTATGAACCATATAGACTATGTACAACTATGTGCAGTGTGGTAACAGTACCATTGTAGTGCAGAAACAGTAACATTACAATAGTATTAATAATATGTGTATGTGCAGGATAAAAAGCAGTAGAATATGGCTATGTACAGTATAAGTGTAATTACAGTATGTACATTTGTAGATAAATAGACACTATGGGTGGGATAGTGTAGTGCAGTTGTGTGGGGGGGCTAGGGGATGTCCGCCTCCTTGTTGTCCCTGTCAAGGTTGCCATGGTCGTGGACACCTCAACAGGCACAGGCAAGGAGGCATCAGGCGGAGGCGGGGCAGGGGGTGATGGGGGGGCTTAATTTGTTGTTTGTCACCGGGATGCAGAGCTAGAGTTCAGTAGGGTGACAGCCGCAGGAAAGAAGCTTCCTCTGAACCTGCTGGTTCGGATGCAAAGAGACCTGTAACGCCTCCCGGAGGGGAGTGGGATGAACAGTCTGTGGTTGGGGTGAGAACAATCTTTGATGATGCGCGCCTTACGCAAGCATCACTTGCCCTCGATGGCCTCGATGGAGGGGAGTGAGGAACCGGTGATACGTTGGCCAGTTTTCACCACCCTCTGCAGTGCTTTCCGGTTGTGGGCAGAGCAGTTGCCATACCAAACTGTGACCCAGTTGGTGAGGATGCTCTCGATGTTGCAGCGGTAGACGTTCACTAGGATCTGAGGAGACAGATTGACGTCAGAAAGAAGAGACGCTGGTGAGCCTTTTTGATCAGGATGGAGGTGTTGAGGGTCCAAGAGAGGTCCTCAGAGATGTGGACACCCAGAAACTTGAAGCTGGTGACACGCTCCACCTCAGTCCTGTTGATGAGAATGTGTGTGTGTGCTAGCTTTAGACTTCCTGAAGTCCACAATGAGCTCTTTGGTCTTCTTGGTGTTGAGAGCCAGGTTGTTATCAGTGCACCACGATGTTAGGTGCTGGACCTCCTCCCTGTAGGCCGTCTCATCGTTGTTGCTGATGAGCCCAATCACTGTAGTGTCATCTGCAAACTTGACAATGGTGTTAGAGCCATGTACAGGTGTGCAGTCGTAGGTGAAGAGGGAGTAGAGGAGAGGGCTCAGCACACATCCCTGTGGTACACTGGTGTTCAGGGTGATGGTTGAGGAGGTGCGGTTATCTAACCCAAGGGCGTAGGTTTGGTCTCAGCTTTGGTGGGGACATCTCCGACTGGAGCGAAATATGCGCAGACGAAAACAATTGTTTAAAGGTGCCATGTGTAATAATTGAGGTAAAAATATCCAAAAAATGAGCTACACGCATCAAAAGAATGAGAAGAAATAAGGGCAATGATGTCATTAAAAAATTAACAAGGTATAGTGCTACAGAGATATCAACCTGAATTAGCATGCTAAATTACTAGCCACAGCCGGACAGGTGTCATAATACCAGTTTCGGCCATGGGAGGCGGTATGCGGGCAACATAACCACCAGCCAAACTGCAATACACGTCTCGGTTGTTACTCTAGGGTAGACCAACTCACTTTCTGGAGGTATACTGTCCCCATATTTTATGGAATGTGGAGTATGAATTAATTTTTTGGCGGACATTACACATGGCACCTTTAAACGTAAATAAATGTTTCACCATTAAATGCCAATTTTGTTTCTCAGATAACAGAAGCTAAGCATATCTTAAATTTGCCCAGATTATATAGTCATATATATATAGTATTTTATTTATGTTACTGAGTACGGAAATGCACCATAGTTTAGGATTGAATATGTCTATGAATTTATGCGACTCTAAATTATATTTGTATTTGCTTAACTGTAAATGGAATTCTTTTGCTGTAAGATACCAGTGCCTTAATGGTGATTTCCTTTGTTATTTTAGACTATTGGCAATACAGAATATCACAATACAGAAGTGAATCTACTCCATCTCATTATATTGTACAGCAATGCTGCTGACTCCAACTGAATTGACAATTTGACATAGGCTAATAATTAGAACCTCACCTGAAGCCCTGATGCTGTTTCCTCAACCTGCCATCCATCTGTAGTGGTTTGATGCTGTCTTTCCTGCATACAAAGTGGTTCATTCATTTTGTAGCCTATCCTTTGGCTAGCGAGTTTAACCCTCCTACCATATTGTATATAATAGTGATATAATGATTCATTATATTTGAATAACCAACAGTGTTAACTTATTCACATTGCCAACACGTTTTTACAGCATGTGTCATACAATGACAGTCCTTCAAACGAATTTGGGTCTCCCTTTTATTTCCCTGCATTGTGTAGGCTACACTCAGAAATACATAACATAAACAGAATAGAAACGAAAAATGTCAGATCCAATGTTTATTGTGACTTCCAAGATTCTAACTTAAGGTAGGCTAATTAACATTCAGTGACTTGGTAATATAGCATCTATTGTGATAGCGCGACTTCTTGGTTGAAAGATTACAGAAGCTACAGAAGGTTTATCTTCAACAATATCCTTGATAACATATGCTATCACCAGTTAATACTATTTTTCCACATAACAGAATCTGCATAATTTGAAAGCCTGGTCACTACCACTGCTAGCTTGTGTGGCTAGTTATTTTGCTTACTTACACTCTGCTTTATGAAAAAGCTTCGTATGTCCCCTTTCTTCTTCTTGGGTGGCATAGCTGATCTACACACCACAAAAAGGGGTTTGTATGTATGCTGAAGGGAAAAGGGAATATCAAAATGTTTCACTCTGGCCTTTTATGGGGTAGGCCTATGTATTGACAGACAGCCATGGTAACTTACCGTTGTTGTTGACACACCTGCTCGCTTGACTACCAGTGCAAGAAGCAATGTGTGTGCAGCATGCGTGTCAGATAACCCTTCCCCCTCCCCCTCGGTTTTTCAGCCAATCAAATGACGACGTTTCTTGTACTGTCTTGCTGGCTGTCGGACAGCAACACAAATGAGTTCACTAAAATATTGGTGGGCACAATTTTGTCATCCTTAAAATATTGGTTAGGACTAATCATGAGCGTCCCACCCTAAATCTACGCCCATGATCTAACCTAACAGACTGAGGTCTGTTGGTTAGGAAGTCCAGAATCCAGTTACAGAGGGAGTTATTGATGCCCGGTTCACTGAGTTTGGTGATCAGTTTGGAGGGGATGATGGTGTTGAACGCTGAGCTGAAGTCAATGAACAGCATTCTTACATAGGTGTTGCTATTGTCAAGGTGGGACAGGGCAGAGTGAAGTGCCATAGAGATGGCTTCCTCTGTGCTCCTGTTCTGACGATGATGAATTCAATGAATAGATTAAAGATCCTTTGTACTCGTTTCAGCTACAAAACATTTGTACTGCAGACCTATGTATGTCATCATTTAACATTAATTTCAACTCGCAATTGAAAGTAAGGAAGGTAGAATAGTAATAATCAATAAGGTCTGCATTCAGGTATTGCCGTAACATGTTACTTTGAAAATGTTGCTCCTTTTTTTGCACATAAATCTTGAATTTTATCAACCACAATGAAGAGCAAAATCACATAAGGAGTCAAAATATGTATGCCAACATCAAACACCACATATGCATCAGTAATAATAAGGTTTGGATTATTTTCTGGGCTCTTATGAGTGTTTTAACAAAAAAAAGCCAATAGGTGGAATTTCCTTTTTTTTTTCCAATCAGAGGTCAACTTTGAAGGCCTGTACAGCCACAAAGCTACAAGATCCAACTTGCTATCATACCATTTTATACTCCAGAGATATGTAGCTTTTAGAAAAATATAATGAGAATTTGCCCCCCCAAGTGGTAGTGACGACCCCCTGTGGCTCATGGACTACAGTCAATTATCTTGAAAAACGAAGTTATTTCATGTGTAGGATTCTGTCATACATCTTATGTCATATAGCCTCTACACACATTTTGGATATCGTATGCACTTTAATAGTGTTGTGCTTGCAAATATGCCACTATGGGTGTGCATACAATACAACATCTGATGACAGTCGATTTATTTGATGTTATAGGCTAGACACTAAAAATGACCGCAGTGTAGATTACGGTATCGCTCATAAATGCGGTAGCCTAGTAATTGTTTTTTAATATAGGCGGTCTTGTGCGTCTCCACGTTTCACGATTGGCCAATATCATCCCAACACCGAGAACGCGCACAGATCTGAGCTGAAAGCCTAATTTGACAATTATATCACATAACTGCTATCGTAGTGTCACTTAACTTATACCCCCGAGTCAAGGCTTTGTGAAGCCTCATATGTCTAGATAGCCTATGTCTAACGTGCTTCGTAGTATAAAACCCAAGCGTGTAGCGTTATCAGATGTGCACTCAGGCTGTTGGCTGCTATATATTCTGCAGATTACAACATCATTAGGCTAATTGTTATTTCTCCGTTTTCTGATGGAAATACAAAAACGTTCCACACATCGCTGAAATGGTCAGGAGTGATCTCTGTGGATGCATCGCTTCTGACATATTTAGATTGTGCATTAGACGTGACAAAAGCATTTCGTTTTCACATATTCACTAAAGTTAGCCAACACATAAAAAAAACTCCCCAAAACACCACATTCGATTAGTAATTTCCAAATTCGATTAGTATTGATTTTTTAAATATTTATATATTTATATTCGACTTTAGAAATTAGTTCCAACAGCCCTATTATATATCAAATTAAAGACATTTTTATACAGAAATCGTGCAATATTCACAGTGAGAAGAGCCTTCATTGCGCCACATTACTTGTCTAAAGAGAGGGGACAGATTACCAAAATTGTATTGAAAAGTATTTCTCTTAATATGAAGATTAATCTGGTAGAAATGTATGGGGATATCTATAAAGGGGAAAAAAAGTCCCATTCACCTGTAGTGTGAGAATAGTGTCATCTGTTGTGGTCATTTTCAGGACTTTTGTCCCGGGTAGAGATTTTGGCACACATCCCACGTTGTTCAATGGGGTCATATTAGTCTATAACAGTTGAGATATTCTCCGCTAAATGAAGTGCATACAAATCTTACCCAGGACCTCTACTACTATTAAAGACAGTCCCATTTTCTGTCTGACTCGTGTCAGGTTGCCCCGTCATAGATGCATCGTCATAGTTCACGTTGACAATGGAGAAAATGCTTAGCCTACTTGGTTTCTGACAGAAATTACGTTCTGTGCCAACATGTTGTAGAAACAATCAGCGAGCTAAGCAGATGACAGTCGTTGGGCCATTGTATTATTCATGGCCAGACGCTTAATCTTTCTAGATTACCAGGGTCTGGAATCTCCAGGCTATTTATTTAGTGCAAATCATCTCCTTTAGGTTTTCTTGATTATAGTCTGCGATTCATTCACATTAACTGTAGGTTATCATCGCAAGTTCATATTAAATGTTTTTGCCCAAGTTGTGTGCCGTCGCCACATTTGCACAATTGCTATAATCCAATTTACCTTCCTTACTTTTAAAAAAGTAATTACCTGCATCAAATCACGATTGAGTATACAGCTAATGTCTCTCAGCGGAGAGACCTCCACTCTCCAAGATGGATGAATTATCTTAGCAAAGGTGAAATACTAACATGGATCTTAACAAAATTTGTTTACATAATTTGAGAGAAATAAGACTTCACTTGTAAGAATGGAAATGAAAACAAAAGTGTTAGTCTCAGTCTAATTCAAAGCCTATGAATTCATATAAAGTATCACTGACTCAGAGGTTGGAATTACTCCAAAATGACACAATAAGGTGTGATGTTTTACATCTGTGCAGTGGTGAAAATTCACACCTGATATCTTAATGGTTATCATTTCATCAATATTTTTTATTTTAGTTAACACGTGGTACATTTTTGTTATCTGACATCTAGTAAACATCCTATATTGCACCCTGATTGTATCATATTCACTTGTATGGTCTGCAGTGTAGGCAGATATGGTACTGTGTATTGGCCAGTATCTCTCCACTTGAGGTCAGTATTGCCACTGTGGGAAGAAGCTAGTTGTAGGGAAGTGCAGGAAGTCAAGAGTTATTAACCTGAACAAAATACTTTCATTACTTCTTTAGTTTTGAAACTGACTTGACAAACAACCAACCTTTCTAATCAAGGCTAATTGGTTTTGTACATATGGAAGTTGTTTATTTCTATGTCCTCTGAAATGCCATACAACAGTGTAACATGAACCTACATTCAACCTAATCCTGACATTTTGTTTTTTAAGGTTTATGACTATAATTGGTTATTGATTTCCTTTTAGTAATTAAAACCGCAAAACAAAGGTCTGTACATTTTCTGATATTTTTGCTCGCAGCTATTTTTATCCTCTCTTCTAATTCATTTCAATTATGTATTGGTATGTGTAGCAAAGATAAACTCATCTGTTGTCTCTACTATTATTTTCTGGGTAGTTTTGTGCTCTGACTAAGAGCTTGTTAAGAGCCTATTCATCAAAATACATCAGTTATCCGTGCCAATTTTACAGTTTGCAAGGCATATTGGTTGGGATTTAGCTAGTCAGCTTGTTAATCTTAGACAAACATGTATAAATTAAATTCTTTAATGTTCTTTTTGTATGCTTTGGGGTGGTTACATGTAATGCAAACTAGCACATTCTGCACAATATCGGATGGGTAATGTAATGTTATTATTGGATATGAGAAAATAGTGTTTGAGACCATTTTTTTTTTACAACCAAACCTCACAACCAAAAATTATTAAAATAACATCCTCAATTAAGCTGGTAAAATAACCTGGATTCTTTGTGGCACAGAGAGTGAGTTTGTTTTTGCCTTCCTCGGTAATGTTTTGAGAAAAGGAATGTTTCTGATTGATATTCCCTGTGACGGAAAAAATAGCCTAGCTGGTTTGTTTTCGCTTCTGTGCTTATGCTGTGGTCAAAGGCCTTGTGAAAGACAATTTCTCTGCGTCACCAGTGAGTCCTGGCACCAGGATGAAAATCTATGGAAAACGTTGATTGACATTGTTCCTCCCACTTTCCTTGGACTAGTGTGCCTTGAAATGGAGCTGAAGCTACATAATAAAGTCCTTGTTGTGAAGAAATCATAGTGCGGGGGTTTGCATTCCTGAATATTCAATTCAGGCTGCTCTCAGATGTAATACCCAGTACAAATACTGTTCAGCCTCAAGACTGGCAATATTTCATGACTAAATCGTCAGATATGCGTCATATGCCATCATGCTTATACATGTTAATTACTTGAATATCATCATATCAGATGGTATGGCATAATTTTGTAGATTTTTGATTGTCTTGAATATCTGAATTGGAAATGACACCTTGACAGTAGCATGTCTCTGTTAAAGTGCTCACTAAACTCCATGAGGAAAAGTATGCAAATAGAATGATAAACCTTAAGATCTTTGTTTATCTGATGAGAGGCGAGAGCAAGAGAGCAGTTAGCAAACCAGATTCTAAAACACCTGCAGTTGAGAGACCAAGACAGACGAGAACAGTTTGAAAAACATTATAATAATAAATCTTGGTTGAGAAGGGTTTTTTTTTACACATGAATGATTGTTTTTCTAGATATTTGTAGGTTTAGATCTGACCTACTTTTAATTGTGCCATCGTGAGAAATCCTGAAATTTTGCCATGATGTGAAATCCCCAATTTTCTTGAAGTGACATGAGTTGTGATTTTAAATGGTCTCAGCACTCATGAAGAAATTAATATTAGAAAAATGATCCCATATTCACTAAACAGGACATGGATCACCTCTCATTTGCTAGGATCAGTGATTAATCAAAGACTTTGCATGCAATATTTATATTCCATGGGCCTTTTTCTGATAAGAATACATTTTTTTTACATCTCTGTGTTGCATATTTGTTGTAGGAAACAGACCTACTAGTCCCTGGGCTAGAGGGAACAATGCACAGCCCACGCCCCGCTTTGCTTGGCTCTTGTAAAATGCTGACCTTCACTCTGTGCTTCCTGGCTATTATTTTCTATAGCTATTTGAATGTACCAGGTGATATGGCAGCACAGATAAATACAGAAGAGTGTGGTTTTGGCCTTTGACTCTCCCCTCAGGGCCTTGCCCTGTTCTCATTCTCAGCCTGGTCACACTGAACCTGTGACATGATGCAGGGCTTTGGTAAAACAGGTGAAGAATACAGAGGTGAGCTGTGATCACAGGGCTCCAGAATTGTAGCTGCTTGATTACAACTGTATTTCTGTAGGTTTTTGCCACAAGCATGCTACACTGTATGTCAATGGCACAATATAGTACATACTCAAAACATCGGTTTGTGGGGCTGAAAACTATTTTACTGTTTACAAGAAAATAGCTTCATTTGGACAGTTTGAACCGTCAACATTTCAGGATTGTTTTTTTTTTTTTTTTTTTAAAGAAAGGACTCTCTTCAGAAACGTGTCAGTCTGTTGTTCTTAGATAGTAGGCCTAATGCTGTTCCACACAGCAAATACCAAGGAACTGAACAACACAGTATGTTACAAGCACCACATCGTTCACATATTCGTGCAAAGTGGTTTTCACCAGGATGGAAAGAGACACTAGATTATTGGGTGCAAAACTGGGCTATAACCTTTGCCATGCCATTTAACTTTGTAATGTCTTAACTATATTACTCAGTTAGCACTTTATTAGATGTAAAATATGTTTTTAGGATTTTGTGGCGGCACTTTTATTTTTAGAAAATGCAAATGGGCAGACATTAGACTCTAAATGTAATGTTTTATTTAATATATATATATATATATATATATATATATATATATATATATATATATACTCTTTTGGATCCCGTGAGGGAAATTTGGTCTGCATTTATCCCAATCCGTGAATTAGTGAAACGCACTCAGCACACAGTGAGGTGAAGCACACACTAATCCCGATGCAGTGAGCTGCCTGCACCAACAACGGCGCTCGGGGAGCAGTGAGGGGTTAGGTGCCTTGCTCAAGGGCACTTCAGCCGTACCTCCTGGTCGGGGTTCAAACCGGAAACCCTCCGGTTACAAGTCCGAAGCACTAACCAGAAGGCTACGGCTGCCCGTAATGGTTGAAATGTTATGGATAATTTGTAATATCAGCGGCGCAGGAGGCACGGGGGACGTGGGGGATATGTCCCCCGCAGTGCTGAAGAGATAGCCGTTGTCCCCCTCACTTTTGATAAGGGAAAAAAGCCTTATGCTATCAGGTACACTAAGGTATGAGCTAGGCTACACCAGGCGCGTAACTGAAGCTTTCCGTTCGCGACGCATAAAATCCATTTTAGATTAATGGTCTATTTTTTTCGAACGTACGCCCCACTGTCACGTCTGGTGTAGCTACTTCCATTGATTATAATGGAAGCTAATTGTTGCAGCAGACGCAACGGAAACGGAATGCTTCAGTTACGCGCCTGGTGTAGCTCAGCCCTAAATAAATAATAACCTATAGGGTTTGCGCTAACTGTAAAACTCTCCATTAACAGCATCACATCACTAACCACAGCCATCTACAGTGTAAGACTGCACAATCTCATATTCACTCTGTTGGATATAAGCCAGTTTGTCTACTAACAACCATCATAAAATAATAGGCTACTTGCTTAGTGTAAATCCTCAAATTATGGCTGGGGTCTTTTGCAAAGCACAGCATCTTTGTTTGAGGCAAGCTGGCAGGCTTTTTTAATTTCTAACCTGCATTTAGACATGCGTTTGGTTTAGAGCGGCATACCGGTAGGCTATCAAAAGCATAACATTTTCGGTTTGGTTTGGGATTTAATTTACTTTTGGACTGTTTGATTATATTGCTAAATGTTGAGACTGATGGGTACTGAAATCTGGGAGATATTTGATGGTTCACTGTTATGTTTCATGCAGTTGAAAAAGTGTCGGGATTGTGACATTGAAGTGAAACAAGTGCCGCTGTTTATTGCGAGACAAGGCTTCCGTTCATTGAATAGGGGTTATGCTGTAAACCTAATAGAAACTTCTTTGCGTAGCCAAGTAGCCTAAATTGAGTTATTGTTTAATTATGCATGATTTAGTAGCCTACTTTTTATTAAATTCGTAGGCTGGAATGCCTTGAGTCGCGCAACAATTGTGTTTAAATGTAGTAGGCTAGCGGCTTCAGCCTGGCAATTACCTCGAAAGGGGTGGCAAGAGAGCTTGTGAACGTGTGTTGGAGACCCATGGTAGGAAAACAACTTTTCTTTGCCAACCGTATAGGCTATTAATCCAACCAACAATATAATAAAATATTAAGAAGAGGTGTTATTTCATTGACTTAAATCGAAACAATGTCTTCTAGTGCTGGTGGACTGATGGCAATTGTTGGTATAGGCAATTGTTATAGTACGAGCGAATTAGCCTAGAAAAGGGTCAAAGGTGGAAGTAAATTTGCAAAAGCATATTTGGTATCATTTGAATCGTAATTTTCTGTAGATTAAGAATTTGTGGTGCCTACAGCGCAGATTTGATCCGAAAAAAATATATAGGGCTTTGAATGGAGCATGGCACAATGAGTTTTGGGCCAAAAACGTATGTTAGTACATCTTGATATTAGCTGATATCTCTTAAGCCAATTGAAAGATATTCATCAAACTTGGTCTACTTACCCACTATAAGTTGTCAAAGAGCTGGCAAGACAATTTAGATCTTGAGGTCAAAGGTCAAGGTTACAAGGAGTCACATATATAACTCGCATGCAGTATTTGGTTCATATCTCCAAAGCAGACTGATGGATCTTCATTAACTCTAGTACATTTATTGTCTATAGAAGTTAGATGAACTTAGGGACTCAGGGCCATGGGGTCAAAGGTTAAGGTCAGTTTCATCCCCTGACATACAAGGTTATTGACGGTGGAGACATGCTAATCAACATGCCATGTTCAATTAAATTACTGTAAATATAGCATTTTTACATAATTTAGCATATAGACTTGGTTGTTTTTTACATGGGGAGTCCCTATCTACAGCACAATGAGTTCAATACCCCTCCTTTGTATATAAGAATCAAGATTCTGATTGCAATTACTGTAGGCAAATGTGCTTAGCAGTTACATAGCAGTGAAATACTTCCACTAGCATAGTCATGACCTGACCAATATCTCTTTCAATATTGTCCATGCAGTCCTTTCCACAGTACAAGCAGTGCTACTTCCAGCTGTAAATTATAGCTTTCTGTGCTGTGGTGACTTTCCATAAGTTAGTATGACTGTTAACTGTGGCCCTTGCTATATTTCCCTTCATGGACAAGGTGTATTAAAGGTGTATTATAAAATATCAACATCCCATGTTGCTTTTAGAGTATTCTACCATTGGCCCAAATAGTGTGAAATAAATCTAAAATAAATAAATAAAAGTAGAATTGCACATAGCAAGAAGCTGGTCTGAGGGCAGATCTGGCGTTGTGCTCATCTCACAGTTTTCACCATTTTTATCAAAACATATTTTGAAAACAATCAATGGTATTATCTTAATATTCTGGCAAGTTTAAAATATGATGGTCGAAAGTGGGCCAGAGGTGGCGATCCGATATCTGGAAATCTGATCTCACTATGGGTTTGTGTTCACAGTTTGGTCCCCCTCACTTTCAAAATATTTCCTGCACCCCTGTGTAATATGTTAACAGTTTTCATAATCAACTTTGGCCTTTTAGAATGCTTTGCTTTGACAAGGATTGTTTGTCGAGACCATGTCTCCGATATCTCTTGAGACCACAGCCAGTGGTCTGTACATGATTGTTGTAATGAGTGTTATCAAGGGGAAGGGGATGATTGTCTTTAATGACTGATGTGTAAACTGTACCACTGACTCTCAGCGTAATTTGAGTTGTGCCTTAGGGACATTATAAATCAGTCTCAGTCAACAGCAGTCATTCTTTGCTGTTGCATCCATAAGTCAGTTACAAAACAGAAACAACTTTTGTGTAGCAGCACTTTAAATGGTGCTTCAAATTAATTTGCCAAATATGTTGTTTGCCAAATTTGTGTATAAAGTGACATTTATTTATATAGCACACTTAAAAGCAGAACAATTGACCCAAGGTGCTCACAGAAATAAAATATAGTAATAAAAACAAAAATATCAGTGAAAAGATTATAATGATAGTAATGATAATGATCAACTGATTATGATTATTGAATAAAAGAAGATACGGTGACTAAAACTACTAGAGCAAAGTGTAAGATACAATTACTCGGCTTCAAGAAGAAATGGGAATTACATTTCATGTGAACATCGTCCTATCCTTATTAGACGTTCTCTGCGGTAAACTACAGTCCTTCTAGGAAGCGTCCATTGTTTTTCCAATCCACGAAACAAAATTTTTCCGTAAAAGTCTAGTGGGGCTACATACCCACCAAATTTCATGTGCACCGGTGTTTCGGTGTCCCGGGTATCGTTGACCGAAAATTCAGGAAGTAGATGACGCGGGAAAAAAAGAAAGAAAAAAAAACTTTGACAATCATTCAATAAGAAAGAGTGAAGTGAAAGGGGGCAGTTAATATATTGCTGAAAATAAAAAAAAATAAACAAAGAAGGGGAAAATGAATGGACATTAAATGGCCAGAGAAAATAGATGAGTCTTCTAATTAGATTTAAAGCTACTGCTACTGATAGTGGGACAGGACATAATTTATATAGGGAGATTAAACAGGTGGGGGCAACAGCAACAGATATTATCATACCTAAGACATTTCAGTTTTAGTGTAAACTCCAGATTGTCTAATAAATTATGGTGCTTTGTTTCAGATCACCAAAGGTGTTATATGTATATGTATATTATATATAAGTAAAATATTGTTAAATACTGGGTAACACTTTACTTGACAGTATCGACATAAGAGTGACATGACATTGTCATGAACGTGTCATAAACAAGTCATAAGCGTTTATGACATAACGCTTCGGTCATTAAGTGTCATTCGGTTTTTGTCATAACAAGTTAGAGTTAGGATTAGGGTAGGTTAAGGTTTAGGTTTAGGGTTCATGTGTCATGACCGTGTCATGTCACTCTTATGTCGATACTGTCAAGTAAAGTGTTACCCAGTATTTAACAATATTTTACTTAGCAGCCATTTTTGCATTTTCATGCACAGGTGATTCCCTGGAATTACATGTTCTAGTTTTCTAATTCAGTTTCATGATGCATTGTCATGTGTAGGAGAGAGAAATAAATGTGACTTTCCAGCTGCTCTTGAACTTTGCATGGCAGGCCTGTTGGCCTGAAAGGATGCTTGAAAAAGCATGCACACATTCACAGACACACATGCACACATGAGTGCTCTGGTAAGAGTATATCATGCATACCTACAAACATAGACATAGACACAGAGATTAACATGTTTTTGTGTTTGTTGTTTTCTAGGTCGTCTCTATTCTATGCAGACAGGCATGAAACTGGACAGTAAGAGCCCAGAATGCAGGAAATTTCTTGTTAAACTAATGGATCAATTGGAAATGGTAAGAAATGTCTTCAACACATACAAAGGTTTAGGCCTGATATCAACTGTAGGGACTAGTGATATATTTGTTCAATTTGTGATCCAATCTAAACGTGTTCAGTGGTAATTTCGACAGCCATTTTAAATGTAGTCGTGGTCTTGCATAGCCTGGGTGAACCTAGATGAACCTGTTAGCAAATTTGAATTCACTCTGCAAACCAATCAGAACCGCTTATCTGATGACAGACACAGTACAGTTAGCATCACTGTTCAACACAACCAGTTATATGATTTGGATGTGCATTTTCTTTGGAATTGAGTAAACAACTGCATTTAAAACCTTCCGAAAAGACTGGGTAAGAGTTTAATGCACCAGTTTAAGTTTAATTTCATCGTTTACCTCCCTTGGAAATCATAAGTGGTCTGGTGTTAGCCAGGCTTGGTCTTCCAGTGACTGTAATACAAATTAACTTGTCATATTTTCCTGAAGCACTAAGCACACTGTCATTAAGAACATATAATTTTGTCTAGTTTTAGTGTGGCTGCAACAATTTATCAATTAACTATTACATTTATCACCAGTTATTTTGTTAATTAACCAATCTGGAGTCATTTGTAAGAGAGAAAAACTGAAGTAACTGATTCCAGCTTCCAAATCAGTGATGGTAAGCTGAATATCTCTTAGGTATTAACAAATCAGAGCATTCAAGGACCTTTGGTTTTATATTTATATTTATTGAATTAAATGCTGTATCCTAGTTGGATGTATTGAATGGCTATTTACCATATTAATACTAAATATTGCCAAATACATGCATCTGAACATATGTCAGACATATCCTATACTTCGGTTGACTATTGAGCTGTCAAGCTAGATTGGTTAGGATAGGCTCCCTGGTACTGATATTTGGCAAACATTTTTTACTGAGGTTTGCTATGTGGCTGATACAATTGTAATATTAAACTGAGATACCATTAGTTAGAACGTCCAGTTTCCTTGAAATCTCGGTTCTCCAAGCTTACTTAACGGTAACTATTTCCCCCCCCCCAAATATACACTATAAAGATGTTAAACTCCTAGTGGTATAGGTAGGGAATTTCACGCAGCAGCCAATCCACAACCAAGCATATTTACTGTCAAAAACAAAGTCACAAACAAATCAACCTTTGCGGCCAAATAACACCACCAACAGACCAGATTTGAAGAGTATTTCACTGGGGTTATCAAGCAGGCACCTTCCTTAATGGGTGGTTCATTGAATTAGGCCCATGACTCCTCCAGAAGTGCTCAACAGTTGTATCTGGTGTCTCACTCAGCCCCTCATGTGAGCACTGACAAATACCAACAAACTCTTCAGTCCGTTTATGATCCAATCAGCAACATATGCAAACAAAACGCAAACCCTTAATGAGGGCACCAATAAATACCATTTCTCTTTGTTACTGTGACCGTTTATGATCCAATCAGCAACATACATACCAAACAACATCATAAATCCTTCAGTCATTCCTCTTCATTGCTGTGGCTGTTTATGATCCGATCAGCAACATACCCAACCGACATGCAAGCCCTTGATAGTGGCACCAACAACTACCACTCTAGAAACATAGCGCCAAAATTCCAGATCTTAGTCAATTCAAGTTACAACATGACCCCCAAGGAGTCTGTGAGCACCATAGCCATTGACTTGCTTTTTCAGCAGCCTCCAACAACAGCTTTTTGTTTTACAGCTCCTTTCAGTGACCGTCCTTGAAAACCAAAATCTAGCACAAGTGTTGTGGCTGACTTAGGTACTAAAGGCGTTGTAGCAATCTCCACTGGTCTTGTGTGTGCTTGCCAGCCACTCTCTCTAACCTCTGCTACCAGCTCTGCATACTTTTTCCTTTCAAAGGCTTCCTCAATCACATCTTCAAAGGGAATAGTTATCTTGATAAAGTAGATACTCTCACTCTCTGAATGCAAAACCATATCTGGTCTCAAAGTACACTGTGGAACTTGTAGTTGCCTTCCAACAACCACTAGGAGTTTCCTATTCTGTGCTTTGCCCCATCTTCTTGTATTGAGTCAGACTAGTTTTACAACTTTATCGGGAACTACAATTGAATCCAACTTTTAATTCAACTCACCAAGGTCATATCTAGAATTGCTTTGGTTTAACGGTCTGATGCTGGTGCTAGAGTTTGTCATGTTGTCATGTTCGGAATTGACAAAATACAGAGAGCATAATATTTTGGCCAAATTACATTGTGGATTTGTAGTTCTTGCACCACGGTTGTAAACAAAAGAGCTAAATGGCCAAAAAATTGGACTGTTGCTGTAAACATTCAAGGAACTTTAAAGTCTTTTTAGTTTCTCCTAGGGAAAGACCCTATAGCATTAGTACCTATATTTGCATATATGATTTCCAATTATAGGCCATATATGAGCATACCAGCTGCAATGGTAGGCTCGTTAGCGACTAAAATGATCAAAAGCTGCAGAGTGTTTTATAAAATAACATTCAGGCCTCAATTTCATTGCTGGAGCATGACCTAAAGTTAATTCTGTAGATGATTTTGCATGAGCATAATAACATGAACATGAACCTAATTTCATAACAAAAGTTAGGGGCCTCAGTGTTAAGGCCAATAAGGCATCAACTATCTAGTAAAGCAAGTTGCTGGTCACGGGTGAACGCTTTCGAAAATCAAAAGTTCTTCTAGTAACTTTTCTGAGGCTTGGTTTTGGAGGAAGTTTGGTGAAGATCAAACAACATTTGTGACCTGTGAAAATTTTGTTTAGCTTTCGATAAAATCCAATATGGCGGAAAAACAACAAGGATTAGTGACGCCGCTTCAATTTCCACACTACACCGGTTCCTGCTGGAAAATTTCAGACTTGGAACGGTGTCAATATTGTAAAAGCACTAGGAGCAGGAGCTGGCCCAAAAAAACAGGTGAATACGAATAATAAAAATAAGGAAAACTTAAGAACGATAGTCAGGGCGCCTTAAAATTTGAGAGAGTGAACCAGTAAATTTGAGACATGTGCAACCAGTAAATTTGCCTCCTTTTTTAACACGTTAAACGTGGAAGGGGCGCGTCAATGAATCCTGAATCTGTGGCAGGCCAATGAGTGTGAGAAGGATAGAGAATGGCCACTGTAATGTGTGGCGGGGGAGGGTCCTAGAGATAATTGAGCGTGCGTGAATGTCTGTGGGAAAGAGACAGGTATCACAACCTGCTACGTGCATCTGAACAGTAAGCAAGCGTACTATTGACTCGTTCTTCCGACCTGCGGCTAGTGTACTAGTGCCAGAGTTTACAATGTCACAATCGGATGATGATTCAGAGTCAGAGGTTTTTGTGGCGAAAAAGGCCCCAACCAACCATTTTTGCGAGAATTCAGTTGGTAGAGGTACTGTAAGGAGACGAACTCCATGAACTGCGAATGTTGCAGTCACTACCCCAGAACTTCAGGGAACAAGAAGTTTGCCGACAGTGCAGGCACTTCGCAGTTTAAACACAATACACTAGTTAAAGGTACTCTGCCACATTACTTTGTGGTAATGTCTGAAGTTCTACCATGGACTCTGTAACATTTTTACATGTGGAAAACATGCCTTAGTTACCTTGTTTCAAGTTTAAGTCCTAAGTCAAGTTTAAGTTCAAGTCCTTGTTTCCTTGTACAGACAATACTCTGTGACCTCGATCAACAAGGCTCGATTTTCAAAATTGCCAGAGTTTTCCTTTAACTACAATTTATAGTTAAGGTTAAGGCGATGTTCAGTAATTGTTCAAAAACAATTTTACATTATGAACTTGAATCTTAACAGATGATCTGGGCAAGGGAAGATTTCAATTTTAAGTCATTATCATAATTATCAAAGGACTGAAATGGTGCAGTAGCTATAGTGGGAACTCAGGGTAGGGATTTCACAGCGGCCACGACGGCCATGGCCGTCGTAGCCCCTTGCGTTGGCCGTGACGCCCCTTTGAAAATCAGAGGTTTACAGGCCACGCTGGCCTTGGTGCCCCCTTCTTTAAATATTCTGCTTTGCGTCCTACTAATAGCGATATATATTTAGCCTATGGCCTGTCAAAATAATCTTAGCATTCACAGCGCAAATTACGCAGTGGAGAAAGTGACAGCGCAAGAAAGAAAGTGCGTCCAAATTAACCCATTCTTCTCAGTTGAACAAGCCTACTCACGAAGTAGCCTACTCATCACACAGACATCACAAGTATCACATGAGAAGAGCTTTTTCTCAGCTTTTAAATGATGTTAGCCGCTAATTGCTGTGGTGAACGGTTCGCGAGAAAAGTAAATAATATCATTCAATTTAATCATAAATTCTACTGAAGGTTTTGCGTCCATCTCCCTACCCATTCATCTCGGTGGAATACTTCACGAACCCTTCGTTTAACATATGACAAACCATATATCAGAATAAACAGCAGACCTTACCGAACAGAACGGTGTAGGTGTAAAGCAGTACCCTGTACAGTTAGCTGTTCCAGACTAATCCCGTTTTGAATTTGCAGTAAATTTCAACATACATGGATGTCTCCAAATTTGGGATTTAAGTTTTACACCGTGTTTAAATTGTTCCACATTATTTCATAACGGGCCAAATACAAAATAAATATTACAAATGTCGCCTAGAAATCGGTAAATCAGAGGACAGCTGACTAGAAGAGTTTGTGAAAGTAGCCTAAATGATCACAAAATGCTAAGCATGCATCTAGGCTATTTGAGTTTCTTAAAGCTGAGCTGTTCAGTACATGATTTCATAACAGGCCAAATACAAAATAAATGTTAAATATAGCCTAGATATCTGAAAATATTAGATGATCAAATGATTTACAGTTATATGTAATATGTCATGTTTTATGTTTTTGTAAAGTTTCATACAGTGATGCAGGTCTACTGCAGTGAATACAACTTTGATCATTTTTATAGCATACTACTGTATAGTTAACTTTGGCCTTTGTGCCCCCCACCAAATATGCCCAACTGAAGGCCAAGTGGCCTTGCCCCTAAAATGGTGAAATTCCAAGCCTGTGGGAACTGGAAGTAGTTATATATATGGCCATTTAATGTACAAAGTATCAATAATAATAAAGTATTACAATAATGTAATTTGAGCTCTCCAGGAACAAGATATATTGTTATACCTCTGTTTGTTGTAACTCCATCTAACACTAAATTATTATACATTGGGCTGGGTTTCCATACACTGTAGATGGGATGTTCCGATTAGCTATCCCACATACCATTTTTGTCCAAATAATGCAACCATACCTCGTTTTATGCTTAATATCTTCATGTTAATAAGCTGTGGATACCTCAAATATTGGCACAACATTAATAAAGTACTGTATGTGGAGACAGAATACGGATTTGATGCTATGTGGGTTGAGAAATTAGTTTATACTGTAATACCCTCAATATCACTCATTTTCTTCTGAATCTAGGGGCTTGAGTGTTAAAAAAACAAAGACAAAGAAAATATGAAGACATTTAAAATTGAACTAAAATATATTGCTGGTCTTTATTTTGGGACCTAAACAATATGTAGACAAACTCTGAGCAAATTCTGAAATGGTATGGCAACCATTTTTCTGATTCTGTCTGATTTGAAACCGTATAACCCTTAAGTGTTTTGTCAATAGATTCTCATTGTGGAGTTGTACAGCACAGGATTTGTGGATTCTGTGTTACGTATTGATTTATAATACTGACAACGAAAACACAACAATGGTTACAAAGAAAATGGTGTCTTTCAAGATAAAATCGCAATCAGACTCGGTCTTTACTAAGCTCTGGGAAAAAACCCTAGTTTGTCTCCTTTGACTAAAGATGAAACGAAGACACCCTTGTTCCGCTTCCTAGTTATATCAAGAGTTCAAAAGACAGGCTTTATTGGTGTTCTTAAAAGGGGCCAGCAAGCTGTGCCTGACCACTGTTTTTGTTTATGCTCAGGTATTTTTATAGACATTTTGGGACCAATTAGGTCGGCTTAAGGATTTGAAGCAGCCTTTATTTCAGCAGTGGTGACATTTACTGGTTTAAATGTTATAGTAACAGGAAGCCTTAGCTTCCATACAAGGGTGCATATCCAGGCAGAATGCTGTAAAAACAAATTGGGTCGGGTTTCTGTAACCTTAGCCTCCTTGTTGCCTGTGCAGTGTTTAAAAGGAAAGGCATCATACAAAACTTAAGTGTATGGCTTACTCAAACAACTGTTCCACCTTTTGTAGCAGTCAGCTGTTTGACCGGCAACATTTAACATTCAGTGTAAAAACACAAACCTTTCACAACATCACCTTAGATCTTCAGAATAATTATACTTACTTTTTGAGCTTTCCAATCCAGTTTGCACTTAATCAGAAAAAGCAACAAAATCACATTCTCCCACTTGCATTCTCCTTTTTCCACATTCAGTCATTTTCCACATTTTTTGCACACAAGTGATGTATTGTGTCATGTATGGCCCCTTTCTAAAAGATTCATTGAGATTTCATTAAAGCATGAACAGTGAGCCCATTCATACGTCCTCAGTCCACCTGTTGAAATGTAATCAGTATTTGCTTTACAGATTTTACAAGGAAACCTGAAGCTCTCTACCAGACTGTAACATCTCACGTCTCAGAGAGTGCCTCTCTTGAATTATAGAGGAGTGGAGTTTTGGGTGCAAGTAACTTCAAACCATATGATAGGCCTAGAATATACCAACAGTTCAATCTTTAGAGCTCAAACATACTTCAATCTTTAAAAAAGTGAATTATCTCATTAATCAGTGTATCTTATTTACCAGCTATTTATTTAGTTGTTGTTGTTGTTGGTTTGTGTACACTGTATAATCATTAAGATAGATTCAATCAGTTAACATAATCCAAGGAAAAGTGCAAAACATGAATTTTATTTGACTTCACAGTTGATTGTGAGGTTCTCAAAGGCTAAAGAAATCCTGACACTGTTTTTAAAAGCAAGTGAGACTAGAATGTCTTCTGCTTTATCATGGGATATGTATTGTGGAATAACTAACACTTGTGAAATCAACTAGGCTGTGAGACAGTTTAGGCCAGATATAGCAACCTAGATACCCCATTGTCAGCTAAATTATATTGGGTTGAATATATCAACACATCTGCCATATTGTAGCACTCAAGATTTGCTCTATGTGTATTGAGAGAATGCAGACTTTCCTATAAAATAATAAACCATAACTTGTATAAAAAAATATAGAATAATGATGTGCTTTCAAGGTGAGATATTACTGGGCCATAATTCTACACCCACTGAAAAATGTATAATGAATTATGAATAGCCTCATTTTCAGATGTTTGTATACGTATGCTAAGAGAGGTCACAAAATTCAGCCATTTAGTCTAAGTCGGGAATACACATCCAAAGTTGAATAGCAATCCAAAGTATAACTATACTCATACTTGACAATGAACTACTTCAAAGCATCACAACATGTGTGTGCTGTGACATCTCCACGTATGACTGGAAGCCTGTGGATCTCAAATATACAGGGAACATAAGACATCAGAGTATCTGATATCTGGAATTTGTTGTTCTAAAATACATTTTTGAAACTTTCGGGATTTGTTAGCTAAAAGCTGGTATGCCGATCTCTGCAGTGAATGTCTCTGACATAACTTTCACTAAAAACATGTGATTTGCTTATGGGTAGATAAAACTTGTTTTAGAGCTGTATGTGCATTTACTAGCCTGACGTTGTCATACTCAAATTCTAGTCAGAATATGAGTCTGATACTGCTCCATTGGGGCGAATTAGCTCTGCTTGACTTATGGGCCATTCTAAAAGAAAAAAATTGCAAATTATAATAGAGCTATTTGTTTCAACCTATTGTTCCAGTCAGGCACTCGATACATTTGCAGACTTCTTCAAAAACAAAGGGGAATGCCTCTGCACTAAATTGGATAGACCTAACCAATCGGAATAGCTTACCGTGAGATGTAGGAAGAACTTTTACTGTCGGAATAGCTTACCTTGAGATGTAGGAAGAACTTTTACTGTCTATGGGAAGAACACACAAACCATCCTTCTTCTCCACAAATGCCTTAACATTGTTTTCTGGTCTTGTGTAAAAGTTATTGTGCCGTCAATATCTCCTACAACACTCGTTAGTGAAATCTAAGAGATACATAGCAGGGTAGGCTATTAGGAAAAACTAATATTTCCCCTCCGTTTTTAAAAATAATTCCGTTGAACACTGATATGCTACAAACATGTTATAAACAGCTAGGGAAGGCTGTCGCAAATCCCTCGAACAGGTGGTCAATCAGAGATTTCAAACGAACGAGGGAACAACATGTCACAATGCAACACGCTGTTTTCCCTTGATAAAAGTTAAACCATGAGTTTTCCCACATCTCAACTTTGGCCAAAGTTTTCAGAAATAATCGTTTTCAGTGATAAAACCTCATTGAAATAATATGCATTTTTCCATATGGGGTCTTAGAAGCCATCTGTCCCCTTACAGCCACAACATTTTTGTGGCAAACAAAATCAACCTAAGCGTGCTTTGATGACGTGATACACGAGGCACTGTTGCTCACCTGTCCATCATCGTAAAGCCTGCTTTGATTGGTCCGAACTGCTCTGGTTTGAGCATAGTTGCTCCACAATGGAGCAATGCCAGACCGATCTTCCCGACCTCAAATGTTGTGGGCGGGACTAAGTTCAGCTGGCACCCAGGCTATGGATTTACTTCATTCAAATGCAAATGATATCGGCCATGTTTCAGAGGGAGGTAAGAAACAAGATTATACTAACGTGTGCATTTTCTCCATCCTGTAGATGAAGAAAGAATTGAGTGATAATGAATCCATCACTCAGGAGATTGTTGGCCATGCTCACATTGAAAATTATGCCTTAAAAATGTTCCTCTATGCTGATAATGAAGATCGATCAGGACGCTTTCACAAGTAAGAGTCCTTTCCACTATTTGCTGTGTTCTGCACACAAACTTAATTAAAGATACATTGACCTTAACATATTTGTGACATCTGTTTACATGGGGTACGATCTATTTCGATCAGGTGCTTTCAAGCACTTTAGAATCTTTGATCGGAATAGCCGTTGTTGCCTACTTTTCCTTGAGAAGATAAAGCAGTCAATCCGAATGACCGTATGTACGGCTGTTCATTCAGAATAGGAGCAGACTACACAATCTCTTTCATTCCGATTAAAATTCTGATCGGATCAGGAATTTTCATTCAGACTAAAAAAAAAAATCAGAGAAGTGTTTATACGACAATTTTTATTCCGAATGAGCCGTTATTCCGTTTCTAATGGAATGGACGTGTCCATGTAAACGTGGCTACTGACTTTTACTGAGAAGAAATGTGTACGGACAAACATGATTATGAAGTAGGCCTACTGTTGTCACAATGGCAAAATTATTTTTTCGATACCGGTGCCAAGGGAAGAGTTTCAATTTTGATACTTTTTTGATTTTTTAAACATTTGATTTGGGGGCCCCCACCACCTTGACCCCATCAGTAATATTGAACATTGTGTGATCATTCACATCAGTGGCCCCTTAGACTTTGATCGACCCTCCACACGCGCACGCACCGCACGCAAACACACACACACACACACACACACACACACACAGAAAGTGATGGCTTATGTCATAGGTTTCTATTTCATATTTTGAAATTCATTTAGGCCCTAAACTTTAGATATTTTGTTAATAATTTATGGTATCTAATGCATAATTACTAATAGCTAAAAAATATGTATTCATATTGAGCCGAAACGGTACGGGTGTCATGGTTCGGTGCATTAATTTACACAGAGAATTCACGGTATAAAAATAAATAAAACTTGCACGCAAATTAATTAATGCAATGCGGAACTACTGTTAGATACACAAGTTCTTTAGGGACACCTAATCTGTAGTCCCGCTTTAGCTATGTGAGGCCGAGCCGAGGTCCACCTATGTAGGTTACAGTTTTTTGTCAGGTCGACGGTCGAGTGAGTCAGTCAGAGATAGCACCCACAAGAGAGGTCTCTTTAGGATCGCAAGTTTTGGAAAACGGTTTCCCGTCAGTTACAGTAGTACAGGCGAGAGAGTGGTGGATAAGACTGTGTGATGGCGTTGTTTCATCAGTTGTTGGGTATGTGAATGGAAATACATTGAACATGCTAACGTACAGTACATACGACTCCATCACCCAGATGTAGGTCTACCAATCACTGGAACGAGACAAGAAACATCTCCCTGCAGTGCTTCACCAGCCTTTAGACAAAGATTACTAAGGCGGAGAAAGATATTTCATCAGGAGCCACTTCCGGGAACCCGAATGCATACGAGGGGGTCAAAATCCCCTTTATGCAGAGCAGAGGCAGCGACTGCTCCATTGAAGTCTATGGGCATAGCTCAGAATTTCACCACATATGCTAAGGTCTTGGTTCTATAGAGTTAGGAATGTGAATTTCGGGCACATTTTCATGATCCTCAAATCCTTCTGAACATTTCAGGTACATTTTTAGCATTTTTGAGCATTCCAGTCTGGAGAAAATCGACCTTATATCAGGTGTGCGCCGGTTATTTATGCAGCTGCTGTTGGCGGTTACAGCGACATTTCGTCAATACATCATCGACACGCCTCTTTATGCAGACAGGATTCGATCCCCATTTTGCGCCCATTGACATGAACTACGACGAAGTATCTTGCTCCGCCTTAACAATCTTTGCTTTAGATACACATACAAATAGGGCTAAAACCTATGGTTTAAAATTATTTTGTAAAGATGGAAAGCGGTGCCTACCGTGTGGTGATTTATCTTATGTTATTGTACATACACACCGCCGCCGACTTGAGCTGCAAAAGAAGCTCTGGCTGCCCTGTCAAGGACACTTGTCAAAAAATACGGGGAAGCTTTTGGTGTTTTGGCCGCTCTGACATGGCAGAATTCTACGTTGCTGGTCATTTGCCACTGAACAGTGTCATAGCTCATTAGCATAAAGTTGACCAACTTTCAACTTTTTGCTTGACGCTCTGATTGCTCAAAACGCCTGAGAGAAGCCGGCTTCCATTGAAAATGAATGACTTCCTGTATCTTTTGCAGCTCAAGTCGGCGGCGATGTGTACAAACAGTTAGGGTAACTTGTGTTGTGCTCTCACATGAAGAGCTGGCAGTAAGTGTTAAGTGTCAACGCTAACCAGGCTAATAAACAAACCATGCAAACGGTAAAGTCATGTGACTTCTAGTTGTAGGCTAGTCCGTTTATGAAACGAAAGGAGCAATTTTGTTTTTTTAAGAAAGCAAAATAGTGTGACATTTTCACAGTTAGTAGATTATTACTGTAGACACACTGAAAAATATTGAGGCAAACTGTAGACCCTTCCATACAACCAAACCTGGATGTTGAAGGTCTCGCCTAGTGGGTTTTTAAAAATTATTCTATGTAATTTGCACTTTCATAAATAAGAGGCCTATTTTCAGTTTTAGAACTGATTGTCTTATTTTGTTCACAAGTTGCAGATTGAGTCTGTAGATGATGTGGGGTATGTGGGGAGAGATTGCATCACTATGTAGTAGGCCCTACAGCCTGAGACATTCACAATAAAAAAATTGCCTTTTGCATTTTTGTATTGCTTTTCCCTCCGTTGTACCGAACTCGTAAGGAACCGTGATGTCTGAACTGAGGTATGAACCGAACCGTGACGTCTGTGTACCGTTCCACCCCTAATATTTAATCATTTGAATACTTCATATTGATTTTTAAGTTATTACACTTGTCTTTAATGTCATTACATTTGTGGTGTGTTACACCACTTTAAGATTTCAAGTGGTGTGTAGGTATAATTACACACCACTTTCACTTTCACAGTATGTCATTAGATAAAAAAAAAGTCAAAGAAAATCTTTCTGGGATCATAGAAGAGATGAGTGTCTTGCAATGTTCATTTCTATGAGTATGGAAGTGCACCATGGTTTATCTTTTATTTATTTGCGTTGTGCAGGCTACATTCACAGATACATTAAACAGAATATAGAAACAGGAAGTTGTCTACATTGTTTATTGCGACTGCAAGATTCTAATGTAATTAACAGTCAGTGACATGGTAACTATCATGATAGTGTGACTTCTATTCTGTTGTCTGTTGTTCTTTTGCCTATGCTTTGACATGCTTACGTGCGTGTCAGATACTCCCCCTTCGGTTACCTAAAAGAGTGTGGGTGATTCCCGCTCCTGCTTGATTCTGTTTATTTTTTACACACATTCCATGACACAATGTGTATGTGGGCGACACTTTGAGAACCCATGCTGTAGGTCAATGAACCTAGGCTGATGGCCGTTGGGTGGACTGCCATTCTGGACTTTTCCCAGAATGTCCAGATGGGCAATTTACCCTTGGATAAGATTTAAACCAACATTGTGTTTGACCAGAAATGCTCAGAACAGACATTGTATAAAGGATTAAACTTTGTAACACGTTTTATGTTTTTCTACAGAAATATGATAAAATCATTCTACACAGCTAGCCTCCTGATCGATGTTCTCTCAGTATTTGGTGAATTATCAGAGGAGGTAAGTCCCTCCCCCTAGACATTGTCTGATACGTCTCTAATCTTTTTCAGCAGCTAATACCATATGTGAATACATGGAATTGTTTCTCTTGATTGTCTTCTGTATTTTATTATATTCAAAAAATCTACGGACCGCTGTCAAGGAAAATGGGTTTTGTGCTTCATATTCATGTCTTTCATATCACTCCGCAAGTAGTCCGGTCACTTTTTGCATTGGAACTTCATTCAAAAGTTTTCTATAGAATGTTTGTGGTAGAATTGTTGTATAAAAGCAATATAGCACTTGTGATCGTGGGATTGGTCATGGATATTCCCACGGCTGTTGTTGCCTGCGCCACTTCGGCCTCGGCCTCATTGGCTCTGACGAACAACAGCCGTGGGAATATCCATGACCAACCCCACTCTCACTCGTGCTATATTGCTTAATTATACAACAATTGGGTTCTATGGAACTATTTATTTGTTTCTGATTGGCCGAGAGACGTTCCATGAGTTGGAATATCCCTGGACATTTCAACTCAGACTTTGCACAGCTAATAATAAATCACTCTGCGATACAATGCGAAGATTTGACACAATGTTCTCATCCCAGCCCTCCACTATTTTAAGCAATGGGTTACTCCTTAGCAAACCACAACGAAACAGTGCTTCACCATCGTCACGTCAGGCTGTGCACAGTAGTGTAACATTTATTCACCATAAATTAATAAAGTTGAGTGGTTCTGCAATGTAGACTATGTTTCCGTTTTTTTGCAGTACCATGTCCCTTACATGACACGGCCCAGTGTCATTGTAACATGCATGCAGCAAAGCTAGATATGAATGTGATTTCAGCCCGACTTTCAACATTTCTTTCAAGAAGACACGTAAGCCACAAAGACCCGTAACGAGGGATCTGGAATATTGGTTACCTAGCAACCAAGACGCTGTCTATTGAAAAGGGAACTATTTTTTGATGCGTAAGAACGATGTCGAAATTAACATTTTTAACAATAACGGGATGTTTTCAGATTATGAGGCTACGGCCAAACAACACCCGTGGGAATGTCCATGACCAACCCCACTCTCACTCGTGCTATATTGCTTAAGTATATTTCTATATTCAAGTTCAGCATGTGTTGCGAACTATTTGTTTCTCAGCAAAAGCCACGATGAAACGGTAACAAATCAATGTAAAGAGTCATATAATGTGGAGTTTATTTTTTGGTTTTGGGAAGTAGCCGTGTAATAAGCGGGATAATGTATACAACACCGGCCATTATTGGAAAATAAGTCCCTTCAGGACGAAGCAAGACCCTGTTCACCCTGTCGAGACTTATTTTCCGATAATGACCAGTGTTCTATACATTATCCCTTACATATTCACAATCTTTGGACAAACGTGTCGGCTAAGAACCATAAACATAATATAATAAAAGTCAAATAGTAAGGCTACCATTGAATCACACTTTAATACCATTCATGTATGTCAGCTGGTCACCATGGCCACAGATGTCTTTAAATACAAAGGAGCGACCTGTGTTGGAGTAACTGACAATGATTCACTGAGTGCAGCAGTTCCCCAAGGGGAGGCAGAATTCCCTTCTGTAAAGAGCTCGTTGGGAACTTTTTCTCAGGAGAACAGTGCCCTGTGACAATGATCGTACTTAGTGGTACTCTTACCTTGCTGTTTCACACTGTGCGTGGTACAAATAATAGTAGTGTTGGATTACCGGTAGAAAGGTGAAACATTTAGCACTAGATGTTGGACAGTATTGGAAAGGATAATTGGTGAACAGAAAGTCATGTTTTGATGAAATGACCATGTAGTTACCTTATTATTGAGGTTTGTCCAATTCTTGGTATTTACATTTCTTGGAACAATACTTATGGCAAGTATTACAATAAAGCACAGTGATGAAACAGACATAAAGGGAAGGAAATAAGGAAAAGAGGAAATAAGGAAAAAAGAATAAATCAATTTAACAAGAAATAAATCAATTGGTTATACAATTTGAACAATTATTTACGGGTGATATTATGAACTTGTTAGTAGCTGAGAAATCAATGGAAAATATACATGTCTAGAACACCCTATGTAAATGTAACAAATGTAAACCCTATGTTTTACAGTCTGTACCCCTTCATGTCATTTGACATTAATCCATTGGTCTTGCGTTCTTCAACAATCTGGAAAAAATACTGTGATCCATATACAGGGATACAAGGCTGTAGGTTTGATCTCAGCTTGGGTAGGGACACGTATCCCCCATTTTGTAATGTTAGTCTTAGTCTTGTGTCAAATGTCCTTATTAGTCATTCACATAAACATTTTCTTAGTCAAGTTTTAGTTCACTAAACGTCTTGTAATTTTAGTCTAGTTTCTGTCAAAAGAAGAACTCAAGGTAGCGTATCTTAGTCCAATATTAGTCAAAACATTTTAGTCATTTGTTTCATTAAAAAAATATTTCTGAGATTATCTCTGGTTAGGCCTACCATTTCAGTCAAATAGTGTTTCACACATCTCAGATATTGATTAAATTGATTAATTGCCTGACAAAATACTCTTGTTGATTGATTTCAATGCAACTTTACTAAAAGTGTCTGGAGGCTTATTGTAGGCTACAGAGGTATGTGTTATCCTCGTATTTGGCAATGTCTGCTGTTTATTGTGATATACGGTTTGCTATGCGTTGAGTAAAGAGTTTGTGAGAAATTTCACCTAGAGTAATTGGTGTGCAGAGCCATATGCAGAATGTAAATATGATGTAATGTAATGTAGCCTAAGTTCAACGTTAATTTTCATGTGATGTGCTGTGGTGTGATATCTGTATGATGAGTTGCAATTGTAACACAGTTGAAAGGCTGCTGATGTGTGGATGCATTTCATAACGTTTTCTGCATAGTTAAAATAAAGGTTCGTAGGCCTACTTCCCCTTGGGACAAGCAGTTTTGAATTTTGGAAAACACTTTTCCATTTACATTGGGATTTTGCAAACATTCAGTGTCAGAGTCAATAAAATGAGCCCTTCAACGAAATTGACAAGCAGCTGTAAGTAGGCTAAGCATGCTAAATTCGACATCCAAACAGTATTCTAACGTTAGCTTTGAGATACTGCTTGATTTCATAACTTAGTTTAGTCTCAGCAATGTAGCCTAATATGTTGTGATAAGACCTTAGCAGAGATCACTTCAATGCAGCAGTTTTGAACAAATTTGCGCAGCATGGTCACGTTGCTAAGCGGATTTAATAGCAATTTAGCCAGACGTCTTCTATGCAATGTTTCTATGTGGCAACAACAATCCTTCAACAATCATGAATATTTTGTTAAATGCACATGCAGAGGAGGGGCAGCAGGCTACGAGAGAGAGCGGGGCAGGGCAAGGAAAGGCTGCGTGCGTAAAAAGCGCAGCTCAATAGCAATGCAAGGCTTTGACCTTTATAATTTAAATTGAATTAAATTAAACATTCTGTGGCGGCCGATTTTTATTTTGTGGTGCCCCGCCACAGATTAGTCAATGTATGGGAAACACTGCAGTGACACCACAAAGCGAAGTAGTGTTCTATGCTTTGACATTCACATGCGTGTCAGAGAGTCCCCCATTCGGTTTCAGCCAATCAAATGACAGTGGCAGTCGTCCAGGCCGTCGAATTGGGTCCAAATTACACCAACGAGTTCGCTAAAATATTGGTGAGGACAATTTTGTCATCTCAAAATATTGATGGGGACTAGTCACCATGGTCCCCATCTAAACCTAGGCCCATGCATTTTACACTGCTTTTTCTCCCACCAACATTGTGCCAACAGATTTACCAATTGTAATCTTTTCTCCGAAATTATTTATTTCTCTAGAACGTTCAGCACAGGAAATATGCAAGGTGGAAGGCAACTCACATTCACAACTGTCTCAAGAATGGCGAGACCCCTCAACCTGGCCCAATTGGAATGGATGGAGAAACATATGGTAAATTGTGACACTTGCTGTGATACCTGTTATTACAGTACATTTGGGACTTTTCTGGGCCTCTCTGTGACTTCCTCTGATATTATTGGAGTATTGAAGTTGTTATCGTATGCCTTATGGGTACTTACCTCACAGGATTATGTATATAAAATAATACAAATATAGGGTGTTTAACTCTGAAAAGCTGAAACTTGAACTGATATTAATTAAGCATGCAATATTTATTGTGATGGGTCAAATAAGCCATCCTTCTGGTATTTTGGAATTGGGTCCCCTTGAACTTTTTTTTATAGCATTTTGTGTGTGTGTGTGTGTGTGTGTGTCTTGCAGATGACATGATCGGCACAGATGATGGGTCATCTGCTCAGGACCCATCATCTCATTATCAGCCCAAGTCATCCTTTCACACACCTGACCAAGGACCTGCCACTACAGCTGCTCCCAACTGCAACAATATTCAGATATCCCCAGGTGCTCATGCTCCAGCCAACACACCTGCTGAGATTCCCTTTTCTGCAGGTATGGAAAGTTTCCAGTTATTTGAAAGTGGAATTTGAATGCTGGCTATTAGATATCAACTTTGTAGAAAGTTTGTGAATACCATCTTATGGCGAAAAAAAAATCCATCTCATGTTGGCGTACATCCAATAGACTGAACAGACACACAATAACACATGCTATACTTTGGAAACTCTAATTTGCTCCATTTTCCATTTTCTTTTGCTCCTTTCAACATGGTGTGAAATTTCCACCTTCTGTAATGTTTTGTGATACATTTGGCCTTGGTGAAGGTTTGTGCTTTTAGAGTACCCTTTAGGTAGCCTGGCGAGCACTCACCGCAGTGCTCAGTCCGAGGGGCGGGATAATCAGTTGTCCTTCAAATTCCCTCTGCACGCAATAGGACGCAATAGGATATTTGTTTTCAAGTAGCAGGGAATTCAAGCCAAACCGTTGCAACTCTGCCATCAATCATTATGTTAAGCCCACCAAACGACTCTATACACGATTTCAATGTCCTGATTAAGTTTCGATTTCTGGAGCTCACAAGCCAACCGAGAGTTGCTAGACTAGCCCTGGCAGCCGCTAGGGGCGCGTCTAGATTTCTAGGCTACCCTTTAGGTAATTTAGCTTAGGCTACCAAGGTTTACTTGGCCCATTTCACAATATCAACTCACAGCCCACCGAGACTGTTTACCTTTGCAAAGGAGTTCAGAGAATCGTCCTCACCATTCAGAGGGGGATAGTGAGGTATAAACCTTAATTTTTATTGGGCTGGCGCTTGTTGGAATAAACTTGAGTGGTCTACTGCGCATTCGGTCAAACCAAAGCTGTTTAAACCTGATTTGGTCAAACTCGCCACGCATCCCCAGATCCCCAGATGCCTTCCCACTGGAGAAGGAAGCTGCTCTTATAAGTCTTTTTTCTTAAAACTCGCCGGTGAATCACATGAGCAGTTTGGACAGATGCACACAAACAGGGTAGAATGTAAAAATGATTTCTTTCCCCAGCAGAACCTGAGAAGCCAGTGCCAGTTCCCAGGAGCATACCAGTAGTTGACCCATCTTTACTGAACACAAACCAAGAAGGTAGGATCTCCACTAACAGCAACATTGTAAACATTTGATTTGCATTGAGCTCAATGAGCATCAAACCAGCTAATAGGCTAACTAAAATAACACCATGCCAATCTCTAGGTATGGTGAAGGGTATGTGATGATGTGGGGCTATTTTAATTCCAAAGGCCAAGGTAACTTTATCAGGATGCACAGTATTCTGGATCCATGAAATAACTGGCCTTTAAAAATAAAAATCTGCCTGTCTCTATGGGAATTTAACATAGGGGTGGCAATACTTATGACCCCTGTATTTTAAGGAAGAACATTTATTAATGTATGATACATTATTCATTCACTAAGAAAATTGGTGTTCCTAAAGGTTAGATATTTCCTCATTTTTCATTTAAGGGATTAAGATCAATTTCCAAAAGATGATTTTATATTCCTCTTTTCAGTCAACTTTAGCATGGGGTGCCAACACTTTTGGCCATCACTGTAGCTTTTCTTATTTGAAAGACAAGCAAACTTGCAAGCAAACGTGAATCAAAACACGATTGACATATGATGACGATATGACGTTGGTTTTAGAGTGAATAGAATATATTCCAATTATGATGGGAGAGATTTATCTTTGTGTATTTTCTTTACACAGACAGTGAGAAATATCCAAAAGAAAAAAGTAAGCTAAAGATGATAAGACAACAAATATTGTATTCCTCTGGTTATCATGCTTTTTTCAGGTGATGTGCGGCTTACTCCAGAAGACTTTACCCGGGCTCAGAAGTACTGCAAGTATGCTGGCAGTGCTCTGCAATATGAGGATGTGACCACTGCCATTCAAAACTTGCAGAAGGCCCTAAAGTTGCTCACCACCGGCAAAGAATGAAGGCATTGTTCAGAGTTATCACTCATCTAGTTGAAAAGAGCCCCACTACAGAGCCATGAGCCAGGCCACAGCTGTTTCAGGAAAGAGTGATTCTCGGAGCACAGAAAATGACTTCAAATACAATGGCCACTGTGTCTCTACATTTAACCTATTTTAATGTCTTTCATAGTCGTCCTTTGCTACTGTATTATATGAAATGGAGATTCGGATATATTGCACGTCGTCTGAGTGAAGGTATAAGGTATGATCTGTAAGGCTAGATCCTGATTTCTTTCATAGACAAAATGCTGAACTTGAAAGTCTGCTGGAAATCTAAAATATGCTTCTCTTCTTCTATGTTGATATTTAAGCTGTGTATGTTATGTTGAATTAAACATTCATAACAAAATGAGCAGAAATCCTGTATAACATTGCACTGTGCCTCTTATTTGGCTTTGCTTTTCAAATCTGATTCAAATAAAAACCTGAAACGTATCTTTAACACTTCAACATGCTGTACTATATCTGCATTTGTGAAGGGTTTATTGTTTTGTAGTTAAATGTGGTGTTCTGAAATGTGGTGTTCTTGAACAAAGGTTGTTGATATCTTAGCTCAATCACTGATCAAATACACCCCTTTCCTCCATACCAGTGGAGTAGCATTGATAGGCTGGAATAGTCTAGGGCTCGGTCTGAGACCCTTTTTCTCCCATTTAGAGCCAGGACTACAGGAACAGAGGATTGTTTTTGAGAGCACACACAGCCGTGGACATATCTTTGCAAGGTTCCAAGACCTTAAACATGAAATTCAAATACTTTCCATGCCCAGTTCCTTCAAATTCAAGGACCAGCATAGTTTTAGACAGTTACTCAAAGACCACTGTTAACTAGATTACAGTTGTAAATGAATTATGTGCAACATCTAACCGCAGTGTAACCACATTGTTGTGTTTGTGTTGTAGCCTACCTGTTCTCTGTTTTTCCCTCCACCTTGTTTCCCTTTTGTCACTTTTTCTCTCTTCTCATTTTTCATTTGTCCCTTTAACCCCCTTTCTCTTCACCTTTCTTTTCAAGATCCCACATCTGTATTATTCTATTCTGCCGAGAACTACTTAAAGTTAACATTAGCATTTACATTTCATATACTGTACAATTATAAACACTGAAACAATAGATTAATTATGGTGATGTTCAATGGGATATTCAAATTTCTCTCATTAATGCTCAATGTGTTAACTTGTTGTGGTAAGTCTTTTTTATTAGTGTGAGAAAATGGCACCTGCCTTATCCACAAACTGGCAGAACAATCAGTGTAGCCATCCATATCTGCCTGAATCTCTTCCTTCTGCCATGCCCATGACTGTAGAGGGCATGCAAATTGAAATCAAATGGGATTTTCCAGTTTGTGCAAAGTCTGACTCCTATGTAGCCTACTAAAGAGGGTTGTCAAAGGAACCCTCCTCTGAGGTTATCCTCACAACAGATCTTTGCAAAATGAGTGGACTAGGCTATAAAAAGTATGTATGACAGTGGTAGGTCTAATGGAGATTAGGATGTCCAAACACCATATACTTTGTGCTTGAATTTCCCCTGGGGATCAATAAAGTATCTATCTATCTATCTATCTATCTATCTATCTATCTAAATCATGAAAAACACTAAAAGTATCTGATAATCCCTAACAAATGAAGAATTAAAATACTTGATAGGCCTATTCAAATGAATAGTTTAGTTCTAAAACGCTATCCTATCCATTTGTAAAAACATTAAAGTCATGTTATTTCAGGTAATATCAATCAAATTGCGGTTTTATTGTTTTGATTGAGTAAAGATACATACAATAACAATACCAAATTACAGTTCTACTGAAATTACTTGCTAAACAAATTGTAAAAAAAAAAAATTGATTTATGAAAATTCATAAAAATGGTGAATAGGCCTATAGCGTTTTGGAACCAAATTCAAAATATAGGCTACTCAAACACATTTAGCTGGTTTGATGGCAAAAATATGACGATAGGCTACTGAACACTTAGGAACTAGGAATAAGGGTAAAGCTAAATAAAAAGGAAGAATTAAAACCCCAAAAGGGTTGATGTTCGTCAGGCTGTTTTTATGTGAAATGTTTCTCACTATTACAGGCCATTTTCAATGTAGGCGTGTGTTTATTTTGTTTTATTGAATAGACGCGAACTCAGGCGTGTGCTGCGCATGAAATGATTTAGCATTGCAGTATGTTAAGGTCACTTTGATAGTTCCCAAGGGATTCGATGACAGGGTGGGGCGCAAGAGCTCGAGATTGGACTTGAACACTTACATCGACTTCCTCAGCTGTAATTGTCTTGTTGCAGATAGAAGCAGAGGCAACTACAATTTATCACAATTTGCGAGAAGTCCGGTATCATTGAATATTTTCATGTGCTGCTGAAGTAGCCTAACAGCTCTAAAATCTGAGAACTTGGATGACAGGTCGAAATGTTTCTACAGACGGGGGAGCCTCAGTGACAAACGATGTAAGTTCAAATATTTCTGCATGATCCTTTGCCTTCCACAGTCGGTAAGTAGAAATGGTGAAGATAGTTAAACTATCTTCTAAGAGAGAGATAGAGAGTAGCCTATAGAGTGAGTAGCCTAGTTTAATTAAATGTTACAGGACACAACAGCACTGTTTAGTGCATTTGAATGTGGTTGGCTGTATTGGGTAACACTTGTTGATTGTGTGTATTTGATTTGAAATGCAGTCTTAGCAGAATTGAAAGAAAACGCTTTTGGTAGCCACTTTTCTCCCTTGATCATATAATAGAATCCATAAGGCTAGGACTGAACCTGACTTTGTATTTTTAAAAAAAAAAAAAAAAAAAAAAGATTTTTAGTCAGTTATTTGCCACATAGGCTACCAATTCTGTTATACTAGCAACCTCTGATGATATCTGATTGTTTGCATTGAACAGGCACACCAGTGTGATTGGTCTTACTGCCTATATTGCGATTCCAGTGACAAATGTCTTCTTTCAGTAGGCTACAAGTATTCATTGCAGACTGACTGTAGGAACATAATGGCATGCAAACCCTTTTTTTGTCTTCTTGTTTAATAGCTTTGCAGTTATGTAATGAATTCAAGTCATCAGTAAATTGCGTCAACTGAAAAACAGATAGTCACATAGGCCTAGGCTACATTAATTTGTGTAGGCCCAGTTGTTAACTTAGTAAACTGTTAGGATATGTAAACATGAAATAAGTTAGGCTATGTAAAGGGTGGGGCACCCACCAAGGGGCTAAAGCAAACAATATCTAAAAATCGCTTTATTTTACTCCTGCCCACATGCTTTCTTAAAAGCAATTATGACTAAAGTAAAGATAGACTTCCCTTACCTGAGCTATAAGAAACTAAAATGTGAAGATGGTGCAGCCATATTAACCAATCAGGAAACTTCTGTAGACATGCAGTATGGATGGATTGATGGATGGATAGATAAATAGATAGATCATTCATACAAATTAGAGCAAAAACCAAACGGCTTTTAAGGTGCAATAGACGCACATACAGACGCATTTCCCTTGAAATTGCAGTATTCAGGTTTGTAAAATTAGGTCTTAAAATAACGAGCTACTTAACATTAACATTACCTAAAAGTAAAAAAAAAAACTTGCAAACACCACCAACAAACCAGTTGACATTGATAAAATGCTTGTAAACCTTTTAAACAAATATTGAGTGTACACTGTATGCTACTAGATTTAAAAAAGAAGTTGTAGGCCTATCTTAAAATCACTGTAAACTGCATTGCCTTTAAGAAGATATGTCTGCTCTCCAGGCACAGAGGGGAATTATTGTATGACATTGAATGACTTCCTGTACCGGTCCTTATTACAGTTTTGTTGTAGAAGGCTCAAGCTGAAAACACTACACTGTCTGACCAGTAGCTTTTGCAGCTGATGTGAAGTGTTGTCCAGTGTCCCGAGCAGTCTAACCAACTCTAAGCAGTCTAACCAATCTCAGGAAAGGGTTCCAATTTCATGGTGTCAGTTCATCAAACAGCTGCTGAGATTTGATCTCACTTCCTGTTTGGCTGTACTGGACAAAAACGTAGAAAAAATAAACAGTCCGGTACCTTCGTAAGGCTTCGTCAGAAGATCATCAATTTTGGACATTTTTCATTACATTTACGATAGCGGCCACATCAATTAGATTGACGCATCAAGTTGCCATGTCACTGCTTTGTGATCTACCACAGTGTTCACAACATCACACATCAGACACAAAAGTATGTTTTTTTGTTAAAGACATTGTTAATTTGTTATTTGCTGAAAACATAAATATTGTGGTGTACCCCAGAGTTCCAACAATGCAATTTCTATAAACTTTGTCACAATCAGTCCATGGACAAAGTTTGTTTTTACTAAGTCAAAGCATTGCCATGGTTTATTCTGCATTCAAGATCACATTATCCCAAAAGTATGCATACATTTGATTTGCTATGCATACATTGACTTGCTGCAGCAGGCGAACACTGCATGAGGTCAGTCAACAAAAGAGGTGCATGCCAATCACTTAGATCCAGCCAGTGATGTCGATGATGATGATGAGGAAATCGACTGGCTGCCACCACAGTTTGGGAGAGGTGATGATTCATAACCTCAACAGGCTAATGAGTGAACTTCAAGTCTTAAACGATGCGACTTTAGCAGCCAAGCGGAATCAGTCGTCACAAGGCCAACTGCTACCAGCAGCCTCAGCCCATGGGCCCTTTATGGCTAACTATCATAAAGGCACCCGCGCTCCTGTTTCACCACTTGCCATCTCACCCAGGGGTAGGCCAAAGTCTTCGGTATCACATCACCAATGCCTTCACATCAACTCGCATTGATCTTGCTCACACCTACCCAATCACTCCAGAAGAAGTATAAGCATCTGTCCGGGTTACCCCTCCAGCCTTTCAAGAAGATTCGACGGCTGCTGCTCATAGACAGTGACCATCCACACCTCATCAAGCCCACTGAGCCTGTACGCCTGGGGCCCCCAGGTGGCCTGGCTGCTATCCACACCAGGTTAGGCTGGATGCTACAAGGTCCCTCAAGTGTCATCTGCCAGTTGTCCAGCTCACAGCAGTGCTTGTGCATGTTGAAAAACTGGCACGCCGACATCATACCCCTCAGGAGCAACAAAGTAGTGACACACTCAAAGCAAGGCACTCGGCCTGCTACAAGACAAGACAACCCATGTGGAGGTGGATGGCAGATTGCGCTATGCTACCCCTTTGCTACGCTACATAGATATGCCATGCCTTCAAGCCACCTCCGATGCAGTCATGTCTAGTCTGCGGGCAGTAGAGAGAAGACTCCAGAGAGATCGAGAGATGGCTAAAATATACTGGCAGAGATCGAGAAGCTGTTACAGGCTGAGTTGGTCACTAAGCTGGACTCATCACACTTTAATAGAGGAGATGAGGTGTGGTACATTCCCCACCATCTTGTTATCCATAATGGCAAACAACGCCTGGTATTCAACTGCTCATACCAGCATCGAGGACAGAACCTAAATGAGTACCTTCTACCTGGGGCATCACTACTGGGAGTCCTCAGATTTCGCAAGCATGAGGTAGCTGGGAGTGGAGACATAAAGAGCATGTTCCACCAAGTTCTCTTGTTCCTCTCCTGCGCTTTGTGTGGCGTGATCTGTGTCAAACCAAGCCTGCCGCGGTATATGAATGGCAGGTACTCCTTTTCGTGTAGCCCATGCTATTCGCCTTGCAGCACCACACAAGGAAGAACAGCCAGCCAGAAGATGAGGTGGGAACTTCTGTTGAGAGATGTTTTCATGTTGATAATTGCCTTCAGAGTCTCCCAACCACCACATTGGCGAGAGACCTAGTGGATAAGCTAATAGCCCTCCTGTCTTCAGCTGGAATCGAGCTCTGCCAGTGAGCCAGTAATGAACCCGATGTCATTAGCCACCTCCCTGAAAATCTCAGGTCCAACAGCGCTGAACTCTGGCTTGCACAAGACAAGACAGACAGTCCTGAGTCAACACTAGGCCTCAGCTGGCACTTCTCCACCGACATGTTAGGATACAAATGCCGCCCAGTGCACTATGGTGAACTTACTATGTGTAACATCTACAGTACAAAGTGCTTGCCAGCCAATACAACCCCCTAGGCTTTATCCTGCCCTACACCACAAGGGCAAAGATATTGGTGAGATGCCTGTGGGACAAGCACAGAGGTTGGGACGATCCCCAGCTCCCACCAGGTCTCATTCAGCAGCGGAAAGACTGGGAAGAAGAGCTGCAGTTCCTCCCTCAAGTCAGTCTCCCTCAGTGAGAGGAAGAGAGCTTCACATCTCAGCTTCAGTGAGAGGAAGAGAGCTTCACATATTTTGTGATGCCTCTGAGCAGGCCTATGGGGCGGTGGCATACCTCATAACAGTGGGAAATGATGGCAGAGTGCATCTGTCATTTGTAATGGCTCAGTCTAGAGTAGCACCAAGACATTTGAACTCTATGCCCCGGCTGGAGCTGTGTGGCGCACTTACAGGAGCTCAGCTTTCTAAGCTTCTTGGTGATGAGCTTACTTTAGAGATTGAGAAGATAGTCATGTGGACTGACTCTACAACAGTGCTGACCTGGCTGCGATCGGAATCTTGCCGTTTCAAAGTCTTCATTGGCACTTGTGTAGCCGAAATCCAAGAACTAACCCCACACCACACATGGCGATATGTCGACTTTGCCCAGAACTCCGCCGACGATATAACCCATGGCAAAACACTGCAAGAACTGGCAAGACCTAACCGATGGAGTCAATGGCCCCATTTTTGCTCATGGATCCAGACTAGTGGCCTGCAGATCTTACCAGTGCACTGGGAGATCTTCCAGACCCTACTGAGCTTCGCCAGGCAACCTTCTGTGGGGTGACATTGCCGACTGAAAGTCAAGCAGCCCTGGATCTGCACCATTATAACACCTGGAAGGAACTGCTACAGGCCACTGCCCAGGAGCTGCATGGGGCAGCTGCAGAGGATTGCTGCTTGAATGGATTATCGCCAGGCCGAGGCACTTCTCCTAAGGAGGGCCCAGCGCGGCAGTTTCCCTAATAAACTCTCCTTAAGACAGGGAAGTTAGTCCCATGTCTCCTTAAGACAGGGAAGCCAGTCCCACGCAGTAGCCGTCTCCTAAACCTGTCCCCAGAGCTTGACGAGACCGGAGAGCTCATCCGAGCACACACACACACACTCCCGGTGTTAGGTTAGGGCAGTGGTTCTCAACCTTTTTTCAGTGATGTACGCCCTGTGAAATATTTTTTCAGCCAAGTACCCCCTAACCAGCGCAAAGCATTTTTAGTTGAGAAAACAAGACTTAAAACAGAACACTGTGACATCAGTGTCTAATTTCTTAAACTTTGTAACCATGACTCCATCCATAAACTTCAACCACGACTCCATTGTTTGAGTTTTGACAGTGATTGACAGGTGATGGCGGGTGGCATGTGACAGGTTGGGTCGAACCATCCTGGTATGGGGGGGACTCTGGGTTTTTAGGATTATGAAATTGAATAGCCTACTGAAATATAAAATTAATTTTATGAACTTATATTTTCATGAAATATGTATTAAATAATTTCTAAGCTGTTTTTAGGGCATTTTTACTACCTTTATTCATAAGGATTTATTCTGGTCATTGTAAGTGCCACACACATTATATATAGTTTTTTTCAGCAGAGTCTAGGCTATCCAGATCTGCCATCATTTCATGATATTTTGATTTTTAAAGAATTAAAATATAAAAAGCGTATTATAAAAATTCTTATATTTTGACATGTATCTCACCACAGCAAGCTCATAGCTCTACATGCATTTCTGTCCTGGATCTGGCAATATCATTGCCATGGTCGAGGAATTCTCTGGGGCTGAGCAATTTACAGAAATGTGTGTGTGTGCCTTACAGAAATAAATGGCATTTTTTTATTTAGTAATTTAATGACCTTTCTGCGCTCCATATCTGTGACACGAACTGATCTGACCTGACTTGACCCGAGTTTACATGTTATAGTATAGCCTGTGTGTGCCTATGGTGTCTGCACTCATGATTCTCTACAACTTTTTACTGCATTGCCATGAACAAAGTAAAGGCAAAAAAGGTGTTTCTTTGCCGAACAAATTGGGATGCAATATGAGCGTTGAATTGGATGCCATGCAGGAATTTGGTAGGATCTCAAAACCGGATTATGAACATTCTTTGCCATAGAGAAACACACAATAGCGTTGGATTATAAACATGCTTTACTACAAAAACAGACAAAAACTTGAGGTAAGTCAAGCTATATGAAGTTATTATTTTGCTTGTCACTTCGTCAGTTTTATAACCCAGACATGCGTGACATATCTATCCGATCACAGGTCCGCGAGTAATTCAAACGAGAGTAATGGGTGTGCAGCATTGGTTTTTGTACATGACGTCATTATTTTGTAGTCACTTCGTCTGATTTCATAAGCCAGAAGGATCAACATACTTGCTACCAATGCAATGGATAGCCCTGTGTCTCCGCTTTCATCTGATATGCTTGCCATATCTATGCGTTCACAGGTTCGCGAATAATTCAAACGAGAGTAATGAGTGCGCAGGTGAACACAGAGAAGTAAAGACTGTAAATATGATGCAATTTGATTTAATTTCATGATTTTTTTTATTTTCATACTTTAACGTACAGACAAGTGCGTTGTCTCGTTGGAAAGTCCCACTTCTGCTCTGTCACACAATAAAGGTTTCATCTCACTGTGATGAACAGTTGCGGAGCAATGTAACAGGGAAAAAAGGGTGTGTTTTTTGACACACTTTGCGTCAATCGGGTTTTAAGGGTTAAAAGCTCACGTACCCCCTGGAGTGCCTTCACGTACCACCAGGGGTACACGTAGCCCACTGGTTAGCACTCTGGACTTGTAACCGGAGGGTTGCCGGTTCGAGCCCTGACCAGTGGGCCGCGGCTGAAGTGCCCTTGAGCAAGGCACCTTAACCCCTCACTGCTCCCCGAGCGCCGCCGTTGTAGCAGGCAGCTCACTGCGCCGGGATTAGTGTGTGCTTCACCTCACTGTGTTAGGGTACCACACCTATCGCCTACCCCAGACATAATTATTATAACCCTTAAAAAAACTGCATTACTTCAAGTGCTCGATTCAAAAATAATCGATAGCTGCAGCCCTAAATGTCATGGAGGGCTCTGTTGCAATGATCATGGACCCCCAGCTCCCTAGGGCCCTGTGGCCTACTGGGCACATCATCAAGGTTCACCCCAGCCCTGATGGTCACATCAGGTCTGCGGACGTGAAGGTCAAGGATAGAGCGTACACCCAACCCGTTGCCCGGCTGGTAATCCTGCCTGCTCTTCCAGCTGAAGATAACAGCCAGCCTCTTTAAGCATGCTCAGCTTAGTACAGTGTTGCCTTTTGTTTGGTGCAAATGTACCATATACATTTGGGGACGGCTGTAAAAAAGGTTCTGGACTTTTATCTTATTTGGTTCAGGATTTGTTGTTGACGGGATGAATGTATCGGTTCAATTGTTATTCCGTGTCTTTTAATTTGATTTAGAGTACCAGTGCCTACGTCATTGCCAATGGACAAATGTGAGAACACACATTGTTTATTTAATTGATGAGTTTGCATATGGCTGTTCATGACTTTGCAATATCGGAGTACAGTTTGTGGGGAAACGAGGGGAACGAATGTTAGCATATTCATGCTTACCTTGTTGCTAGCCTGCTTTGGGAAGCTAAGTGTGTGTGTGCGTGCGTAACCATTGAACTTTTCTCTTTGGTTTGCACGGTGTATTTGATATCCAAACCACACATATGCATTCATGTAGTCTACATTACTTCTGATTTGAATACAAGTGGTATCATCCCTCATCCTCCTGCCTCTGCATTTCTGTGCTTCAATACACATCCTGGCCTTATGCAATGTTCTGGCCGGCACTCTAGATTGAACGTTACCTCACCTATAAAATATGTATTTTTGTTTAAATGTATATCAGAAGATGTGTTACAACTAATATTTTTACCACAGGATTTCTTTTTAACACTTATATATGTGACCCTGCAAGGCGAAACCAGTCGCTTTGCGCATGGTGCTATTTTGAGAAAATCCACGATAAACAAACGTATGGGTTAAAATGTTGAATTTTACGTTTTCGCATAATTTGACAGTATACAGTATACACTTTTATATTGTGAACAAATTTCACGTTTTGACTGTTAAGCCCTGACTTTATTGAGGTGAAGATTAAACACATTAGCAGTCATTCCCTTTGTCCACGCCGCTATAAGGTTTTACGGTAGAGCTAATTTACTCATTAGGCTACTCATTACTCGTTACTCAACGTGTCAGCTCTCTTTCATTCTTGGCAGATGTAACCGAATATGAATGTGAAAGACTTGCCTTTCAGTACGAACTTTTAGAAATATCCTGGCGTCATTTTAGGGACCAGGAAAAGTTTTCCATTGACGTAGCGCATTTTTTTGCACAAGTGTACACAGAACTTCCCTTACTTCCCCAGAAATACATTAATTATATTCTATAGTGACACCTTATCTAAGTGACTCTAAACTGACTCCCAGGTATTAACTAGGGGGCAGAAAAAGACTCATTGCATGGTTGAAACTGCATAGTCAGTCATCCGCTTCAAAGTCACGCTACTGTAAGGCTAATAATAGCTGTGCCCTCACACTATTGCACGTGACAATTTAGCCTACTTAAAGGAACACGCCACCCAATGTCAGTAGTAATATATGTTCTTTCCTTAACTTTCACGAGTTGAGTCATACCTCTCCCATGTCGGTACGTGCACTCAAACGCTCTGGTGCGTGGCGTGAATGTGTTAGAATGTTGCTACATGTATGCTGGCGGGCTCAGACGTAGCCATAGAGGGAGGAAGATAGCAGTAATCAAAAACATCCACGTTTTCCCTACTTAAATACAGTTGCACGAGTAGTTGATAAAAATGTGTAAGGTCACACAACATGAAACGTGGCGATTTTCCAAGCGAATAAACAAGAGAACTACAATGTGTGGCGCAATAGCACTTGGGAGTACAGAAGTGTTATGTCATAAACATTTATGACTTGTGTAAGTGTTTTTGTCATGACAAGTTAGGGTTAGATTTGTGTCATGACAGTGTCATGTCACTCTTATGTAGATACCTTAAAGTAAAGTGTTACCAACGATTGATTCAGTACTTGAGTAGTTGTACTTACTTACTTCCCACGTCTGTTTGGCATACAGAATGACTATACTGAAAAGAACCCCAAATGCTTCTGATTAGTATGATGAAGGATCTGTGATGTTGTGGGGCTTTTTTTCATTCCAAAGGCCCTGGGAACCTCAACAGAGTGTATGAGATCACAAACTCCATGAAATAACTGGCCATTTTAAATCAATATCTACTGCATGTCATAAGCCCCTTTTCCATTTAAAAGTTAATTAGCTTAAAAACTATGCACATCAAAAAGTTAGTACGACACGTGATGTAAAAGGACTTATATCGATGTAACGTCGGTTTTGTCGTGCTAAGTTTATTCGCTCGCCAGAGGTGGATTAGCGAGAGTTCATTTGATATTAATGTGATGGAAAAGGGTTGGAGCTATGTAAGTTACTGTGACCCCTGCTCAGAATGTTCACAAAGCTAGCGTGGAAATCTATATTTTGTCTCGCGCACCAAGACGTTCACCTCACAATAGTCTTCCATACCTTTGATACATTTGCTAGAAGTGCTCGCTACATCTGTTGGAAAAATGTCCAGCACAGTAGAAAAATGTGCATTAACAGGGACATGATGACATCATTTTAATAAGCTAGAATCGTTGAATGGTTGTTGAATGGAAAACCATTTTGCTGCATACAATATCACTCAAAATTACATCATATATACAAAAAGAGTTAATTCGCTTAAAAATCTTATGGAAAAAGGACTATAGTAGAAGAGTGAATGCTGTTCAAAGTGGGTTAAATACAGGGGTGCAAATATTTGTGTACATTTGTTATAAATATATTTATTCCTTTATGATGCATTTCTCAGAATAAATTTGCTTTCCTTCAAGGTTTGATTTGCTTTCCTGTGTTCATGTCCTGTGAGATTAACATAATGATCTTGTATACCTCTTTTTACTCAATTAAACCAGTGAGATACTATTGTAAAAAATGTAGTGAAATGGAATTAGGTTGCATGCGATGTACCCTCAGCCCAGTCAAGCTAGCCTACCAGAAGAGTGCTCACTTTTCCACATACATTGCACCTTTTTTAGCATTATTTTACTTTTTCTACATCATATGTTTCAGGATGCTTGAAATCACTGGAAGGTGGTCAAGATGGAAGGTCCAGCTCTTGTTCCCAGTCGCCCTGCAGTTGATATACCTCCAACAATCAGGTACACAGAACATTTTTCCTCCTACTTGCCATTTATTACCTGAAGACTGATTTGCCATACTCTTGATGTCAATTTTCACAAAGTGTAGAACCCGATAATGTAATAATTCCCTAATATTGTAATAATTTAACAGCAGACCACACGTTACTTGGGTTCAAGTGGTGATACTGTGTAGGCAACTCTAGCTCGAAAGCATCCTTAAAGGACAATTCCGGCGCAAAATGAACCTGGGGTTAATAACAAATGTATACCGAGTTCGGCCGTTCACTGGGATTTATTTTCATGCTAGTCGAATGTGACCAGTTTTATTGCAAACCGCTAATTAGTGTTTAACGCTAGCCTTCGGGGCACACGTACAGTAAAAAGACATTTCTATACCACTAACAAGGCTCAAAATAGCACCACACTTACACAGTAGCATAATGAGGGTCTTGTGACCTTTGACCTCTGGGGGGCGCTGTGTTTAAAATGTTTTTTTTAAGTGTATTACATTATTGGGAAATGCACTTTATTACATTATCGGGAAGTTATTACATTATCAGGTTTAATTACATTTTCAATGGATTCAAGTGCAAATTTGTATTACATTATCAGGGTTATTACATTATCTGGGATTTATTACATTATCAGGTTCTACAGTGCTGTTTCTTTCTTACTTTGTTTTTGTCTTTTTATGTGACTTTTTCATGTTTGTGCAAGCTCTACTGTTTGTTTCAGATCTGCACCTATGCACAATGCACCTAACACAAGCATGCTCTCTACCTAATGCAATCAGCTCTTTCAATACTACTAACCTTGTTAAGATGCACTTTAAGTATTAAGTATACCGCTGGGGAAATGGTATAATAGGCGGTCTCCCAGGGACTCGACACCCTTTCGCCACCAGCCCCATCCGCCTCCCAATAATGCCGGCGCAAAGCCCAACTGCTGACAGCCACGTGCCGACGGTTAGACTGTATTCTGAGGTTCAACTGGCCACATGGGCCAAAATAACCCGAGACCCATGGGTTCTTATTTTTTTAGGGGCAGCCGTGGCCTACAGGTTAGCGCTTCGACTTGTAAACGGAGGGTTGCTGGTTCGAACCCCGACCAGTAGGCGCGGCTGAAGTGCCCTTCAGCAAGGCACCTAACCCCCTCACTGCTCCCCGAGCACCGCTGTTGTTGCAGGCAGCTTACTGTGCCGGGATTAGTGTGTGCTTCACCTCACTGTGTGCTGAGTGTGTTTCACTAATTCACGGATTGGGATAAATGCAGAGACCAAATTTCCCTCACGGGATCAAAAGAGTATATATACTTATACTTTAATTCATAGTTGTCTACACACACCCCGCTGGGAAATGGTATAGTTCATAGTTCACTACACACACCCCGCCCCTTCCTGTAATATAAGTGACAGCATTGTTGAAAACGGCATGATTGACCTTTTGCCTTCTGTTTACTTCCCCGTCAACATTGTATTAGCCATGTCGGAAATGTTGGTGCATGCACAGTGATCATGTTAATGTAAAGAATAATGTATTTTTCACCTTATTTTAGCGATTGGAGGGGAGGTATTTATACCGTTCAATTCATATTCAAACACAGGTTCCCCCTTCTGTATTTTTTATATCAATATGACCACCCTATTTGGAGATTGTGCCTCCCCGTTCATTTGAGGAGGAGCCTGATGTTGTTAGTCCGAAATAACTGCCTGGGGATGTTACCAAGATGGCCACCAAGTGGCAAGACTTTGCTTAAAGGACTTTGTCTTAATAATCAAAGAAGCTGCTTTTACACTTCCACCCTTTACACAGGATTTTGGGTAGTATAATGCTTTCCTGCAAAATGACGAATAAAATATTTTTTTTCTTAAAACAAAGTTGATATCGTATTAACTTGTCTTCTATATAGAGTCCCTTCATTGTCACATATATAGTTTTAGGTCTACCTTGTGTACAGTCAGTTATATATTTGGTTGTTAATTGATGATGCAGTAATGGGATAATAAATCTCTTTCAGCTTTCAGAGCCGCTCGTTTTTTTCCACTAAACTATTTTTTCCGCTATTCAAAGTAGCCTTTAAGAAAATTGTCATCCTACTACTCACTTGTTGCCTCAACCTAATTAAATCCTATTTTTCGTAGAAGCCTGGACGTTACCCTTGATTGTATCATCTGGCTGCTCTGTTAAAGTTAAGCGTTAGATTAAGTTAAGATTTTGTTTTACTCTCATTAAAACCGAGGTGAAACAAGTTGTGAAAACCGTCTGGCTGCGCTAGTTTTTTGATGAAAAAGCTGTTGGGCCTGTGACGTCGGACTTAACAACCAAATTATGACTTAAACAAATAAACAAAAACTGAATGGAATTTTTACTTCCGGAAACGGAGTGGACGGTCACTCTTGAGCTCTAGCAGACAATAGGCGAGTTCGACTTGCGGCAGATCTGTGCAGATCTGACTACAAAACTCCCCCTCGCTCGGTCTGAAGCTCTTTTCCTTTTCTTTGCATCTTTCGTCAAGGGTTTTCGCTGCTTCTTCGGCGGCTCTGCCATTATACACACGTTTGCAACAATCGCTAGCGTTTCGTTAGCCTCCCTCTGTGCTGTGGATGCAGGATGGAAACTGAAACTGCTTCGGTCGCCGGGTACGATACACTGAACTTACAAGCGGGATATTCTTCCTACAGGCAGTAGGGCGGGCGAGAGAGTCTTCATTCGCCCTGTAATGAGTCATTTAACCATATACCGACTAACGAAGATGAGTAATTAACACGAAAACGTTGCCTGGTGTCCCTTTAAAATATTGCGGGAGTCTTAGCCTGCAGACAGATCTTGCAGTTGCCTTCCACGAGCTGAAACACGCCCTCATGACATCAGTTCAAAGACGTGATAGGGCCATTTGGGAGGAATGTCCTCATGATGATTATGACGGGAGTCTCATGCTGCTTCCTTATGTTGGAATATGCGAAAATAAACAGAAATCGAAGGGATACCTTCTAATATGTGATTTCTGCAACAATAGTAGGCTAGCCTACTGAAAACGTTTAGATATTCTGTTATTTTCTGCTGTTGGCTAAATAGATAGACACACATATAGGGGAAACACTTGATATTGAATTTATGTGCTACAATGCAGGCCTGTTAACTGTATGACAGCAGTGGTTTATTTAAACTACATCATAAGAATTTATTTCGTCAGTCATCATGCTCATTTTAATGAGTAAGAATGAAAGTTTTGCTGTGTTTATTGCAAACAAAATTCGCTGATGTCTCACGCTGAGTCCGCCAGGCAGACTGTAGCCTGCCTGTCCGGGATGAGCTGCCCTCTGTTGTAGCTCCTCCCGGCTAGCCTCTGAAGATCACGTTTACGTAGAAAGCCAGACCAAGTCAGACTCAGTCGAAGTCGAACTCGCCTATTGTCTAATAAGGGGAGAAGCGCCACTCTCGGAAAACTTCCGGTTTCTGAACTGGTTGCAGTTCCTTTTCTGGTTCCACATGAGGGCGCTCACGAATAAGTGCAGAATTAATGGAGGTCTATGGAGCTGTACCCCTCAAATCCACTTTTCTCAGACTTTGCCCAGAAATGTGAATGTTGCATGCGAAAGAGAATACACACCGCTGAGTATTTTATTTTTTGAGTCACTTATTTGTTCTAAAAACCCTTTCAAATGCGTCAATGACGTCATTCATTAGCAGAAAGCTAGTGTGTTGTGGGCAACAAAGACCCAACCTGTAAGAAATCAAAAGGACGTAAGTACTCGTTCATTCAACTTGTGACCTATAGTGAGCTTTCAGAAACCACAACCAAATCTTCGATTTTTCATCGACAACCAGGTGAAAGAGACAAATTTAGCCGTCTAGCTCCATAGACCCCCATTGTTTTTGCACTTATTCGTGATCGCCCCTAGCGGAACTGCAACAGATTGCAGGTACAATGGAGTTAATAGGGAGTGCTCCGGCTCTCCGTAAACAGGCTTTGGCTCTAGAGCTCAACAGTCCTGCCCCTCCTCTGAGAGAGCTTAGCTTCCGGACATAAGTTACCCATTCGTTTTTCTAATTGACGTCTGGCAAAATCCATATAAAGAATTTTAGACCCTGACATAGGCTGACCAGCTATGACGTGACTCGTAATCATACAACATTTCATGTTGAGCAAAAAAAGACAAACAAAAAAAGGAAAAGGTACAAGACTGTGTAGGCTACATATTTTCATTTCCGAGCGAAAGAACTACTCACCCCACCATCCATTCCAAATTATTCATTCCAATAATTTAACATGCTTACTTTTGAATATAAGACAACAAGATGACTAACTTCCTACCATTTCATTGAGTAAATTCGACTTTTCATCGGATGGTCACACATCGCTCTGACTGCCGGTGTTACATGTTAACTGCCTTCAATGTTAACTTGCTGTGTTGACGTTTCATGATTGATAACGTATACACTTCCAAATATCAACTGGAGACAAACAAATAAAAATATGCGGAACATATTTAAATGTCAAACATGTCCTTGTAGCACAACACATTATCCTGGCCATATGAGCCGATGTGTGAACAAATCGTTGAGAAAATAAGAGAGAACAAACAACAAATGCCCATGTCAGTTTCGGGGTTACAATGTAACGGATGCCAGCTAGCTTAGCTGTGCTTATGGAACGTTGGTAAACCTCACTCCCCGATGCCTCAAGAGTGCTGCTGGCATGTGAGCCAGTAGCCTGGGCTATTGGGTCAACTGTCAGCACGCTCGCCTCCCGATCCGAGGTGCTGCTGTTCTCGGGTTCGAGTCCGGGCGTGTGCAGGGCTGAATCGTGCAGGTTAAACACAACGCAGGTTGCACTAACATGCCAAGATTTCTAACATAGCCTGGGCTATATGGGCTTTATAGCCTACGTTAGGACAACTTAAAGCTCCTTGGATATTGCTACTGCGACACATTATTAGGTACGCAACATGCTGGTAAATTACTTATTATGATTATTCTGGGTAGGCATGTCATGTGTAGCCTGGGTGTTCCCATGCTGCCTTGCGCGCGATTTGATTCACGCTGCTAAGGCAGCCTGGAGACCATGGAGCAAATTTTCGCCTGAGATAGGCGACCAATCACAGAACAAGGGGGAAAGCAAGACGATGATGAGCTATGCACAGACGCATTTGATAGACATCCGTGGCACCCAATAAACGGATCTGGGCATTTTTTTCAAATACGAGAAAATGAACGTTTGGTTCCCAGACCATGTCTCATTGAGAAGTGGTGGCGCTAGCCAGGCTATGTCCTGTGTTGGGTCTTCACAGATCCTGTTGAGCCTACTTGATTTAGTGTGTTTGTAGGAGCTTTCTGACCATGTTGGAGGCTTTGCCAATTGCACTTAATAATAATAATAATAATAATAATAATAATAATAATAATAATAATAATACATTTTATTTATAATGCGCCATTCAAGACCTGTGACACCAAGACAGGACAAATACATTGAAAAAATATATCCGCAAGCGGAGATTGTCGGGGTCTAAGCGAAATGGCAAGAAGTGCCCTTCAGCAGAATGAAGGTGGGGGCTGTAGTGCCCCCTATGGACTATAGGCAAACACAAATCACAATAACTGAATAGGCAAATGAACTTAGTGAGACAACTCTGCTGTAGGCCTATGCACACCGATTGATCCTTGGTCTTTGGTGGCCCTGTCAGTGTTTTGTAAAATATTGCTTTAAGATCACAAAAGTCTACATGAAATAAATGTGAGCATCTGAGCTAACGTTCATTCCCAAATACCCACTAGACTACTCCTTAGTTTCAGTCTTCAATTTATTGCATTTCAACAAAGGTGTTTCAAGTAAGGAAGAGCATGGTTTAGGCTACAAAGGCTAAAAGTAAAGTAAAGTAACTGGTACTTAAAAGGATAGACTCATTGGCAATGTGGTTAACACCGAACAAAGACCTCTTTGATTCTTACTATTCTTTCTATTCTAAAAGGTAATTTACTGTCTATGAAGAACCGATCATTAGGAACCTAGATAGTTAGGCCTATTCAAATACATAATGCCCCACCTTGATTCGAACATTGTTATGGGAGATTATTTTTTCATTGGTTTGTTAAAAGTGACCATCGGCCGATCGGTTATCAGTTTTTGAAAAACTCAAATATCGAAATCAGTATCGCCCATATCAGTCAGGCTCTATAGGAGATGGAGACAAATTGACATACACACACGCATTCACACATCCAAACCCACAGACACACATTCATGCGCACACACACACACACACACTCACGACACACACACACACACACACACACACACACACACACACACACACACACACACACACACACACACACACACACACACACACACACACACACACACACACACACACACACACACACACACACACACACACACACACACACACACACACACACACACACACACACACACACACACACACACACACACACACACACACACACACACACACACACACACACACACACACACACACACACACACACACACACACACACACACACACACACACACACACACACACACACACACACACCACCAAGCATTGATTTACAAATTCACTATTTCCGAAGAATTTAAAATGTTTTAACTTGCCGTGCGTGGTTCTATATGCTCTGTATATATGTGTTGTGCTTTTCACAAGAGTGGGCTTGTAGGGTACTATTTGCCTGTGTATGTGCGTGCGTGCATGAGGGGGAACGGGGGGCTTTCTGATTTTGAGCCCAGAACCTGTGGTCATGATAATCCGACCATGGGTGCATGCATGTTGTCCATTTGACTTTTGCAATGTGTAAGTTTGTCATTCTGTCTGTGTTGGCTAAACGGGGAGGAAGTACAAGGCAAGGTGTTCTAAATCCCCAAGTTCAACAACTTCTGTTTGAAGTTGTAGTTTACATAATTTTGTTGACTTGCAGATTTGGTCATTTTAACTTGATTTTTGTCTTTCAACCAAGTAGGATACACATTTAAGTGTTTTCCTTTTTTGCCCTAGTTTTGTCTTAGTTGTTATTTTCTACCAATTGTAGCCCACAAAGTTAATACAGTCAACTTCAGTTATTGATGACATGAATCAAAGAGTAGAACCTTTACACATCTGGGACAATAATTGCACATTTTTACACCAACTGGTTTCTCACACCAAACACCATCTGAATTGTTGAAATGTAAAATTGGTTTACTTTGTTTGAATTCAAGAAGTCCATTTTGATGTAAGGGTAATTCTTAACAGATCATATCTGATGGTTGTATCTGAAAGACCCTTCTAGAAAATGAATTTATGGACAAACATTTATTTGGATGTCCATATGGATCACATTGGATAATTACTACAGCAATTTCCCCTGGGTCAAACCACAGATTGATTGGACACTTGGACAGAATAACAGGAATGCTTGTATCTTCTTTTAGGTTCTGTTGTCCTTCAGACATTTATTTTAGCATCCAGGCTAACAGTGGTTGCCTAGTTGTGGTGTTTTAGAGACATCATGCTAGGAATGCTGGGTAAAGTCATGCTACAAACATCTCTTTGCAAAACTCCATCCTAGAATGGCTATTGTCCAATCCTACATTAGCAACGGTCTCTATACAAGGAAGGTCTGTCAAACTTTAACAATGACAGCTATCCAAATGGTTGCGGTTTCTCCAGAGTTTGATGGTAAAAACTGTATTTACCCATCCTGATGTCTGCAAGTGATTAATCTGTGTGGAAGACACCATAGCAAGGCTAGTCCATAAATTAAAAATGTGCTTCGACTGATTAAAGCTTGTTGCTAGCAGATATCTGTCCATAGTTAGGATATAGAAGTTACTGTAACATAGCCAACATATGTCTATCATTCACTTGCAGAGTGATTATTAACAAAAAGGTATAGCTTCATTGAGATAGTCATTGTAGCTAGGTCTTAGGTCTACATAATGTCCTATGTCAGAAAACAACGTCTCATTGTATCGTCAAATTTGAAAAAGGTTAAGAAAAAATCTAGCATCTTGTAATTTTCCACATTCTGTTTTGCACGTGTGGCATATGTAAATGCTCAGCTCAACAGATAGCAACAAATGCTTTGTCCCAGCTCTCTGAATATTCTATTCCTTGCACCTTTTTGCTGTCTAACAGCCCATTTCTCACTGGCTGTCCACTCACACTGTCCCTGCAATTACTGCAATTACTTGGCTTGTTCTTCTCTCCTTCGCTCTGTCTGCTGTGATCCTATTTCCGCTGTTGATCAACTTGGTTGGTTCTGACATATCCTTGTTTTGGTTCGGCAGTGTTGAGCTGTCAAGGGAACTGCAATCTGGAGTTTACCGATCCCCAGGGAAGCTTTACATCTCCATGCTACCCCTCTGACTACCCCCAGAGTCAGAGTTGCAAGTGGACTTTACGGGCCCCTGCTGGATTTATTGTGCAGATTACCTTTCTCGACTTTGAGCTTGAAGAGGCTCTGGGTTGTATCTATGACAAGGTTATTGTGAATACAGGAACCAATGATGTTAAGTTTTGTGGCCTTACAGCCAATGGACTGACACTAAACTCAAGTGGGAATGTGATGGAGGTGTCGTTTAATTCGGACTTTAGTGTCCAAAAAAAGGGATTCAGTATCAATTACAAACAAGGTATGTCTACGAGCAAGTTAATATATTTTCAGTATCTTGTATGCACTTCACACATTCATGATTTAAAAAAAATGTTTTTGCAATGTATAATTTAATGCATTCACTTCAAAAACTGCTTATCTAACCAAATCTTATTACTCTTATATTAAGATTAAATACAATGTAGTTTGTATTGGATTTAGTATAACTTGCCTATTAATACCATTATTAAATCAATTGACTTAATTAAATAAGAGTTCAATTTATTTTAAGACTTCATGAAAACAAGCAAATTTGGGTGCCAGTGCATTAAGCAAATTTCTCTTGATATGACACAATACCAATTCGATTTTTTAATCTTAATATATGATTAATAACACTTGGTTAGTTTTTTTGCATTGATTCATTTATTTGAATACTGTTTATAATTTAAACAGATTAACAACATGCAAGCTGTCATCATTATATTTAGGATGTGCTGTTCTTAATCTCAAGATCGGTATTTGAATGGTCACCAAATCTATTGGTAGCCATTAATGGATCGGATTGGGTATTAATGGATTGGATACCCAAATGAACCCAAATGCCTAACTATACTTGGATAGAGACATTGTGAAGAGAGATGCTGTGTCATATGGAACATAAATGTGCTGCATTAACACCTGCTTTACAGCTGCATTAACACCTGCTTTTACAAGGCGGAAGTATTTAGGCGCAGAATAGACGTGCGCTTTCAGGAGCAGTCTTTTGTTTTACATAATTGGAATACATAATTAGATTTCGCTTCCCTCCATCTCTTTATGCTAAAACTCCCCTCCTCTGGATCCTCTTTAGCTGCTAAACTCATGACCTGAAACCCAATGTGCCCTTTTTCATATCCATGCATATGCATGACCTGAAACATCTTTGTAGCAGCTGTTTTACATACATCACAATGATTTGGCTTTGACATCTTTGTGGCCTGTTTATTTTATACATCACAATGATTTACCGCATACGTTAACACCTGCTTTACAGCTGCATTAACACCTGCTTTACAGCTGCATTAACACCTGCTTTACAGCTGCATTAACACCTGCTTTACAGCTGCATTAACACCTGCTTTACAGCTGCATTAACACCTGCTTTACAGCTGCATTAACACCTGCTTTACAGCTGCAGCTGCATTAACACCTGCTTTGCATAGCTGCATTAACACCTGCTTTTACAAGGCGGAAGTATTTTAGCGCAGAATAGACGCGGCGCTTTCAGGAGCAGTCTTTTTTGTACATACCGCTGAATACATAATTAGGCGCGACACGCTTTACAGCTGCATTAACACCTGCTTTACAACTGCATTAACACCTGCTTTTACAAAATTTGGAGTATTTAGGCGCCAGAATGAGCGTCTTTCAGGAGCAGTCTTTGTACGCTTCATTAACACCTGCTTTACAGCTGCATTAACTGCTGCTTTACAGCTGCATTAACACCTGCTTTACAGCTGCATTAATACCTGCTTTACAAGCGCGGAAGTATTCAGGAGCAGAATTTGTACTTTCAGGAGCAGTGAATACATAATTACATAGGCTATTTCGCTTCCCCTCCCATCTCTTTATGCTAAACTCCCACTTTCCTCTGGATCCTCCCATATGCATGCATATGCATGACACGAAAAACCCAATGTGCCCTTTTCAGCTCCCGTGACAGGCAGTTTGCGCTTTGACATCTTTGTGGCCTGTTTGTACATCCATCACAATGATTTTACATGCACGTTGTGAAACAAATGAGCCTGAAGTGGGCGCAAAAGCGTTAGTACATCTGGCCCACAGTCTGGCAAACACTGAGCACTGCGAATGGTCCCCAGACCCTACATCTTCATGTGGGTCTGGCTTGTTAGGCTATTCTGAGGGCACAATCACAGGGTCTGTCTGAAACTGCAACACACTGCTGCCTCACTGCCTTGAACTCTAATCTAATGAGTCACTTGCCATAGCAGGCATCAAGGTACTATCTTAATCAGTGGAAGCTGAAGCAGAGACGTTCTAAAAAAGTCTTTGATTGAAGGCAGAATGAATGATACACAGGTACAATGCCCTTGCTGCCTCTTAATGCTATCTGAGAAGGCAGAATTGTTTTCAGTTTCAGACACAGCCATGTGGGGGGCACTTGGGAGACATACTTCATTTTCTTTTCACAGTGGCCGCATCATGTGGCCGCAATATTAAGTATCGTATGTGGTACCGTACATCTTGTTTTTAAGACTGAAGTAATGTTTTCATATGGTTTGTGAGGGTCAGTTCAGACTGATTTTTTCTGTGTTCAGCTTTAGTGGGGTATGTGACATCCAGTTATTCATATGAATAAAATAGTCCTGCGTTGGTCCTACTCCTAACTAACTGCACCAGAGCACCAGTGATCGAATCTCTCTCTGATATAAACACTTGTACCATCTTGTAGGAGTATTATGACTGTTGTGGAGGGATGGACTGGGACAAAAAATCGTCCCTGGCAAATTTGGGACACACCTAGGCCCCGTTTACACGAAGGGAAGAGGCAGATATCCCTGCTGTTTGGCCTCTCATTTACACAAAAACCCAGTTTTTATCACAGAAAATGATTATTATTTCGTCCACGTGTAAACGTAGCCCTAATTAAATACAAAAATAAAATTAGAAAATCAAAACTAAGTGTCGTGGAGCACTGCAAGTGAATGTAGGCCTCACTTGCTATCTCTCTGACTCACTGGTGATCAGAGATAGCCATGAAGCCCATGATCTCCAAATTGAAGTATAAATAGGCCTACAAGCTAGCCTGACGAGCCAGACCCACATCAAGATGTAGGGTCTGGGAACTTACCATTGGCAGTGCTCAGGGGGGGGGGGGGTTAAACGGTTGTCTTTCAAATTTCCTCTGGATGCAATAGGATAGCGCTAAAACTCATGAATCCCATGCATTTTCCCACCAGCAAAGCTAATTGGCTACTTGATCAAACTTTTGCCCATTAAAAAAAAGCTTAACTCGAGTCGCGAGTTCGCCAGTAGCAGCATCCATCTTCTTTGTTTGAAAGTAGCAGGAAATTCACGTGGAACCGTCGCCGACTCTATCCACGATGTGATTGGCCTGATAGAAGTTTCTTTTTTCCAGCTCGCAGGCCAACGGACAGTTGCTAGACTACCCTGGCTGCAAATTACATTTGCTGCCGCTAGGTTGCGTCTAGATTTCTAGGCTACCTACAAGCAATTCTGAGAGTCTTTGCTAGAATTCAAAGTATAATTTTCAAATTATTCAATACAACTAGGTACAATGCCCAACTGATAGCAGTACCAAACATTTACTGAATTTGCAAAGAGCTAAATTACCCACAGGTTGTGGTAGGTTACTGTAATTCCCCCCCGACCAGTACGAAAAATGTGGGTGGGTTGAGCACTGCTCTCCTATGCCCACATCCACGGCTGAAGTGCCCTTGAGCAAGGCACCTAACCCCTCACTGCTCCCCGAGTGCCGCTGTAGCGGGCAGCTCAATGCTCTGGGTTAGTGTGTGCTTCACTTCACTGTGTGTTCACTGTGTGCTGTGTGTGTGTTTTACTAATTCACGGATTGGGATAAATGCAGAGACCAAATTTCCCTCACGGGATCAAAAGAGTATACAGTATACTTATACTTATATACTTACTTACTTATACGAATGTAGTCAAGAGGCTAATTTTGTTGGGGCTTCCGCCCTGAATGTTTAAAGTGTAGCCCTGAATATCATTTTAAATGTAGACTGACAAAGCCTATTGTTTTGTGACACAGCAAAACACTGGTCCCTGTCTAAACCCTCTCTATAGAATGCAATAACATATTGAAGTGATGAGGTTGCAAAAGTAAAGAAAGAGAGTGTGCACAGGTCTTGTGATTGTTGGTTTCTGATAGCTAGTTGAGCACAGTGTGTGACTATGCCTTTGTGAGAAGGCACACCATTCAGGAAAGCAAGAATTTCCCTTGTAGACCTTTACAAAGTTTGACACCATACACACCTGCTACAGTTTGAGTGTATAGTTAATGCACTTTTAGCTGGAAATCTGGTTGGATAGGCAAGGCTATATTTCGTTTTCCTAATGGCGTGATGTCCACACAAAATGTAATTTCTGTTTAGAAAAACAGAAATTACATTTTGTGTGGACCTTCTAGTTTGTGGGTAACCTATGACCATATCAATTTCCCTTGTGAGTTTTCAAGCATATATCTGGATAATGGGAGAGTGTTCAGGAGTCAGACGACACAACATGCATGCGTGTTTTAGGCAGTGTTTTCAGACCTCTTCTGTGACTGAAAGTGGGCAGAAATTGTGTCTTTACTTAACAGCATTTAAGCAATTTCCTCGGGGTGACACCTACAGACCCCTGCAAATTTGCATTGCCATTTGTGTGCGCGTGTCGACGGCTGTTGATTTCCTAAGGTGCTGAAATGTATACATTGTTATATTACTTTATCAAAAATCGTGTTTTTGCATGAGGTTTATTTTGGGCATTGGTATTGGGCATTTAATTGTTTGAGCACCCACCAATGGAAACATAATTTGGCTCCTATGGGAAAAGCAGTGGAAAGAGGATACATCCCCAGGAGGCTCCAGTGCTGTTTGTCCGCATACCAGAAATGACTTCTCCCAACCTCACCTGCTGTTCCCTCCTGAATATGGCAGGGGAGATGACCTGTGAGAATTTGGAGGAAAGGATTTCTGGAATCGTGGTGGTGAATGCACAGGTGGCTGGCCGCAGTCGTAAATGCTCCGTATCTTGAACCTAAAATCTGTAACGACCTTCCTGCACGGTTCCACATGTGCTGCCAGTAGCCTGAATGCCCAACCAAAGAATAAAAATATCCAACAAAGCTACCTTTGTGCATTCAAGCAGTATCAAGCAAGCAGACATCTTCATTTATTGGTGTTTCATTGAATTAGGCTCCAGATACCTCCAGAAGGCTCAACAGAAAGCTTACTCATGATGGTGTCTCTACCAACAAATTCTGTTGGTTCATTGCTGTGGCTGTTTGTGATCTGCTCAGCAACATTACCAGCCAAAACGTAAGCCCTTGATGTAGGCACCAACAAATACCTCTCCAGATTTTTCAAAATCTCATTTCATGTTATAAAATGACCCCAAGTGGTCTGTGAGTGTCTCAGCCATATATTTTTTTATTTTTTTATTTAGCACTTGTGAAAAGACAGAGAGTCAAAGAAGAAACAAAGAAAAGGAATCAGTGCAGGAAGTGGCAGTAATCCCAGACTGGCCTATAGTAGGCCTCCACCTAAAAAAGTAACATAACAACAAGAGCCACAACAAAAGTATCAAAACAATATAAATTTAAATAAATATAAAAGGAAAAGAAGAAAGAAAAAGAATGAACAAATAGTGTAAGCACTAGCCTACAGTAGAACAAAGAAACTACTATGACAGAAGTCTTCAGGAGAACCAGCTATAGACCAGCGATTAAATTAGCCTTTAGGCATCTTTTAAAATGATTAATAGTAAAACAATTCAAGGCCAGATGTGAATTTTTTTTCCATATTTGGCACCCCTATAACGTATGGAAAATTGAGCTTGACATGTTTTAAATTGAGGAGGGTGAAAATCATTAGCTTGCCTCGTTACATATGAGTGAACCTGTGAATTCATTTTAAAATAGCACTTAAAGTGCTCAGGAATCTTTCCATTAATATTATATATATTTTATAAATAAAAACACAGGTTTGAAGTACATTAATCTTCTATCTATAAAGCAAGAAGCGTCTGTGTGTGTCTGTGTGTCGGATGTCTGTGTGTCTGTGGCACGCATGACCGTTTGTCAGACTGATTTCAAACTTGGCAGGTGTCTTGCTATGGGCATGAGTAAGTGCAGTGCCAAATTTGACATTGTTTGAATAAGAAATGCAAAAGATATCGTTAAATATATCGGTAAAAGAAGCACATTGTCTTTCGCCGCTAGCCACTTCCCCCGCCCACACACCACTGTACTGTAAGCTACCAGTGAGGATTGAAGCAGGGCTTTGGCAGAGCTGGATCAGTGTAGGTTACACAGAACATGTCTGATCTCAACAATAAAGTGAACTCTGCGGATTTTGCAACAACACGCCAACACACACAGGTATGCAGTGGCTCTTCAAAATGACGTAAAAAATGATGTGCAATAAACGGACACTTCGAATAGCCCAGGCTACTTTGGACTGTCGTTAAACTTTGAATAAGCAAACATTTCCAACTGCAAGGGCTTAAATTGAAATGAGCGATAATGGTCCCAAATTAAAGAACGTCTCAGAATGCCACACATGCAAAGCATAACCAACCAAGCAACGAGTGGCAAACAGAGTGTGATGTCACAAATAGCCCAGGCTACTGTCTTTAGACTTTGAATAAGCAAACGATAGTTCCAACTGCAAAGTTGTTTATGTTAAGCTACCAATATAAATACACTTAAACTGTAGACACACACTAACAAACTCTTATTTGGCTACTTTTACAACCTTTTGTGTTGGCATGTAAATATCCAGTGCAAAACTAACATGGGCAGAATGATTGATGCTGGACTTGAACCAAAGATCCTTAGATCAAAGCTCGCTCCTCTAACCACTGTGCTACAGCACATCTTGTAGGCCTACTGAAACTGCAATAATTTTTAACACTTAAAGCCTCGGTTGCTAGGTTACGAGAAACAAACTCAAAGATCGTAATTCTTGATTCTGCTTGCTTAGCAAAAAACTGACGGTTTTATGCGTTCACTAAACAAAGATTATGGAAATTAAACACCACAGTTCCATCAAAAACCTTGTTGTATAAGGCATAACTTGTTAGATTTACGACCTAAGTTCGCTAGCTCTGTGCCTGCCGACCAGCTCTGTTCTAGAATCTTTGCTGCTGACGCTGGTCGAGAGCAGTGACGCAGGACGTCCCCTGATTGGCTAGTCAGTAGGCGATGCAATGTGTTCATTGGCTCTGCAGAAACTGTCAAGACGGTGCCAAAATTCGCTGATTGGCTCTTCAGAAACGACGACAAAACACTGCCAAAATTAGTGTCTGTAAAAAAGTTTTGTAGCTTCGCAGATCCAGTTTGCACATGAAAGATAGATGTCGCACTTCTCCCATGCCTGTAGCTATAAAGCTGTTCCACACACATTCAAACTAAATCCCTGTGGACAAATGTGGACAAGTGCACAAAATATTCCTGCAGAATTTGCACACAGACAAATTAATTCCACAGTTACAAAACGGTTCTACACTTGTGCAAATCATATTCTCGAAGACAAAACTCTATTACACATGTGAATATCTTCACGGGCACACAATCTTTATGGCGTTGTTCTTATTCCATACCTTTTCAGCAGCCTCAGATCTCCAACTCATTGGAAACCAAAATACAACAAAAATGTTGTGGCTGATTTTGCTACTAAGCCTCATAATACTTCCACTGTTCTTGTGTGTGCCACATCTCCTTACTTCAGCTACCTATTCTATGTTCTATGTATGTTGGCTTCATCCTTTCAAAGTTTACCTCCCTCACTCTTCACAGGGAATAATTAGCTTTAGACAATGTGCTCACACGCTGAATATAAGACCATGTCTGGTCTCAAAGCCATCAGCATACACTGTGGAACAGTTGCCTTTGACATCCATCAGTAGTTTTCAGTCTAGTGCTTTGCCCCTACTTCCTGTATTACATGTATTTGCCCAATGGCCACTTTAGTGTCCCTCTCGCACAAACAAAATTCTTTGTCCCCATCATCTGTTGGCAAAGAGTTAAAGGTGAATTTTTCATATAGATCTCTGTTTCTTGAGGTCACCAAGTACTGTCGGTACGGAAAAAACAAAAACAACCGGTTTAACCTAGATGGAGTTGCTTCAGCCAGCAGCTAAAGTAGCCAGGCAGCTACAACGCTACACTCTGGGGGCATGTTTCTGAGCCCCCATGTTCATGCCCCCGGAGTGTAGCACAACTAGGGCTGGGCGCTGAAAACTGTATCACAATATAAGTATTTCATGTCAGTCGATATCGATAAGTATTGATTTTTAAAAATAATCTATTTCAGATAAGGACCAGGAGAAAAAAAAAAGTTACATTTAAACACTTTTATTTTAAACTTAACGTTCCTCTGATTTTAATCACCTCAGTTATCAATCAAAGCAATCAGGGAAAAGAAATAGCAACACAATCATGAAAAACACTCAAATAAATAAATGTGCACATAAGTCTGAATGAAAAGCAGCACTGGTTGAAGCCTGGAAATATTGTAAGTATTGGACAGTTTCCCCACGTGTGTTTAAGTTTCAAATGAATACTTTTTCTCGACAGGCCCGTTTGAGTCTTGGAAAATACTTTTCCATTCGCATCAGGATTGAGATGATTAGAACTTAGCAGTCAATTTGAACACAACAGTTTTGAACAAATTCGTGCAGCGTGCTAATGATGGGGAGCGTACCTATGTTCCCCGGGTCCTATGTTCCCCACTTTGTATGGCACCGGGGAACATAGGACCCTTTTTTAATGTTTTAGAAAACATTTCCCATACATAAATGTGGCCCAATTCATGTTTAATTACAACAACCACCAATTCGATACAGAAATCCTCATTTACATCTACATAGCGCAGGGGCGACTCCCCATGTACGTGTGCCATTTTATGCCATCAGCAGAATTTCCCTAAATTCAGCATAAGGTACGAACCCATTATATACAAGCCACGTCTTCCTAGCATTCCGACATTGAAATTGTATTTTCCAACAAAATAAATAAAGAGAAAAATAATTTTGTTCATGATCTGTCACTGTCTCACTTGATTTCTAGTCTCTAGGCCCAGAGACAGTTGATAAACTAACTTAACATAGTTTTGCTAGAACTACTAGACTACCACAAAGTTGCTGAACGTGTGTTATTTCAGGTTAGTTTGCAACAATATACAAGTTTAAAGGTGCCATGTGTAAGAATTGAGGTAAAAATATCCAAAAAATGAGCTACACGCATCAAAAGAATGAGAAGAAATAAGGGCAATGAGGTCATTAAAAAATTAACAAGGTATAGTGCTGCAGAGATATCAACCTGAATTAGCATGCTAAATTACTTGCCACAGCCCTACAGGTGTCATAATACCAATTTCGGCCATGGGAGGCGGTATGCGGGCAACATAACCACCAGCCAAACTGCAATACGTGTTTCTCGGTTGTTACTCTAGGGTAGACCAACTCACTTTCTGGAGGTACATGTATACTGTCCCCATATTTTATGGAATGTGGAGTATGAATTAATTTTTTGGTGGACATGACACATGGCACCTTTAACCAAAGTCCTTAGCTGCTACCTAGCTAGTGAACATAACTAGCCGTTCCCATTCACTTTCCGTTTACTGTGCTAACGTTAGCTAGGTAGCAAGCTCGGTTAGTGCTGGCCTTCAACAGTTACTAAGGGTCTGCTCCCAATATGGCTCAGACTTTAACATTAAAGGTGCTCTAAGCGATGCTGGGTAACGTCACTTCTGTTGACTTTCAAACAAAACAGAGAGCTACCTCGCTACATCCTCCCCCTGCCTCCCGTGCAATTTAAACTCTCCTAAATGCGTGTCTTGTCTGTGATTTGCTGGAACAGTTTGTTATGTTGTTATGGGCTAGGTTTGCCCAGGTTGTTTTTAATTGCCATTTTTGGAGCCTGGGCTGTCCACAGAGATCGCATTGTTTGTATTCAGGACAACTAACGGTTGGTTAGGTGATGTTTGCAGTAAGTGACAAAATATTTTAGCCTTAAAAACGTGTGGCATCGCTTGGAGCACCTTTAAAAGGAACCGTATGTAAGAAATGTATTTCAAATAATTATAAAATGGCCCTGATATGTCACTAGACATTAAGAAATCATGTTGATTTCAAATACTTATATCACTGTCAACAGTAGTCCAGGCAAACAGGCAAAATGAAAGTATTTATTTTGTGTCTGAAAGAGTGTTTCATTGGCATCATTGGTACACAAAATTATATTAATATTTTGTTATTGCTTATTCAGAGAAAAGTTTATGATTGACGCGCCTAGGAGTCCGGAACTAGTGCCAGTTTTTGATGTGCGACGGCTACCGTAGTTCTAAACAAGGCAGAGCTTGAGTGGTTAATACTGATAATAAATACACACAAAATACAGGCGGTCAACCCACGTGTTGGGTTGTGAGTTTAGGTGGTAATTTTATTTTGAAATTTATTTTTCAACATATTCAAAAATAGCAACACTAATAAACAAAAACAAACAAAAATACTGTAGCACAAACAATGCACAGTCAAAGATGCCTCACAACTGGAGAGATATAATGGGGAAACCCAAATTAGTGCTGCGTTATTAACGGCGTTAACGTAAACGTAAACGGTATGCGGGGAGTCAAAAGGGATTAACGTTCTTTTGGTTGAACAAACTTTGTAGTTTTTTTCACATGCTGTTGCAACAACTTAGCAGCTAGAACAAACAAACCACACTGGATTTATGAAACTAAACAATACTCACTGAATGAATGGAAGGTTGGTGTAAGACCGCAGCCCCTTTTAGGGAAAAAAGATGACTGATATAATGGAAACCTATGCTTTAGCGAAAAAGGGGACTTACTAAATCTTGAAACAAACATGAATAAAAGGCACAAAATAAGGTTGGTGTAAGAGTTATCTGTGTGTTTATGGGATTAATGTGACCATGTTCCTATGGTTTGCTCTTTCTAGTTTACAGGAGTGTCACGAATGTATCGATAGGCACAGTCAAACTGCCCATGGTTGACTATAACTAAGTTCAGCAAGCTTAACTTTACATGTCATAACATCAACTAAACATAAGTCACACACTCATTCTATCACTTGTAATATGAACGTAGCCAATTATCTCACCTACTGTATTAGGAAAAGGCTATGTTATACTGAAGTTCCACAGTTAGCTAGCTAGCAAGCTAACCGTTTTGCATGGGATATTATGGTAAGTGTACATGCTAAATTTGTTCTCAACATGGGGTATTGCAAACGAATTAGGTTGGTAATGTACATAGTTTCGACAAGAGTAAGTTACATAAACATAATTCTTCATAACTGCCGTGTTAGTAAAATGATTGAATGTCCTGTGAATTAAAAATAGATGTAACGTCAACGTGTGATTACTAGCTGTCTTTCCCATTGGAATCAATGATATAATATTAACTTGTTTTCCTCTAAAATGGGGCGTGATGCAGATTAAATGTATCTTTATGATGACGCGCCGTTAGTAGGCTATGTAAAGGCATGCTGCATACACTTCTTTGGGCTTACGAGCCGGCCAAAGAGTAGTAGCCTATAGTGTAGGCTGACGCATTAAATGTGTGCCGCCAAAGATTCTTTCACCGTCACTTGTTCTGTTATCAAATTTCCTCTTTGGCTGCTACTATTTGCGATGCACTCTGCTTTCGACATTCATTTACATTAGATTCCATTCTTTTCAATACAACTCCACACATCAGCATCGCACTTTGGCGCTGTGTAAATCACGATTCAGTTATATTTGGTCCACGCTGCCCCATAAAATCCATTGTTCATCCAGTGTTTGCCTGTTAAAAACTTCGGCGCTGATGTGTGTGGACAGTGACAGTGCACCATAGACTGTAGGCCTATAAAATGGCAATGCACTCATGTTGAAAACTTCCTTATTTTCAACTGAACTCAAAGATAATGAATATAGTATGAATATAAAATTTTCTGTTTGTTATGCCCTTTATAATGTGTGTAGGCCTACATTTTGTGCACGCACTTCTGCGGTAGCATTTATTTCAGTTTATATCAGCTAAATTTCTGAAGAATATTGTGTTATAATGATAACCAATCATCTTATATCTCAGCTGTTCAATGACTGATTTTATTTCTGAAAGCTTCCCTGTAGTGCTGACAACATAAGCTAAAATTTGATATGATTGGTTAAGAGGTTTATGGTGCAAAATTATTTGGATACTTGAAGATGAGTTATGAAAAAATAATGTCACTTAAGTCAGTACATTTGACATGGACAGCCGGACGCAATTTTCTCTTTGTTGGAGTTTACATCGACTGGACACCACACAGCTGAATAAATTCAGGTAATCTATTTTCTAAATCGGTTAGTTATGGCTTATCTTAATGTGTAGTCCTAAAATCATGTTATTTGACAGTAATATGCCTATGCTTTCTCATCAACCTCAACATTATGGCATAACGGAAGCTAGTGTACCGTCATGTAAACTTTAGCTAGCTGCATTACTCTGAACTGTTTGCAATATTCTCTGTAAGTATAACCTGTAAGTAAGTTTGTTTTCTAGTACCAGCGTGTTAGGTAAGCATAATGTTGGCAAGTCAGTATACTGTACGTACAACCGGCACATCAGGGAACTTCGTATGTGCTGCACGTACCCACCCCCTTTTAGGGGAAATTACCTTTTGGATTGAATGGAAACCTATGGAGCTGCAATGAAATGGGGAGCAAAAGGGGCTTACACTGCAAAAACTGCTTATCTAACAAAATCTAACCAAGTGTTATTAATCTTATATCAAGATAAAAAAACTATTTGGTATTGTTTTCAGTATAAAGAGACTTACCTAGCGCTTTCTTGTGAAATCATTTGACTTAATTAAAAACAAATTGACTTATTTTAAGACATCTCATCTTGAAAACAAGCAAATTTGTCTGCCAGTGCGTTAAGCAAATTTGTCCTAAAAACAAGCAAATTTGTCTGCCAGTGCGTTGAGCAAATTTGTCTTGATAAGACTCCTTAAAATAAGTTAAAGTCTTCTTAAATTAAGTCAAAATTATCTTTTCAGAGGGCGCTAGGTAAGTCTTTTCATACTAAAAACAATACCAAATAGATTTTTTAATCTTAATATAAGATCAATAACACTTGGTTAGAATTCATTTTTTGCAGTGTACATTTACTAAATCTTTGAACAAACGTAAAATAGAAGGCACACAATAAGGTTGTTGTGAGCGTTATCTTTGTGTTCATGGGATTAAGGTGACCATTAGCTTACATTCTTATTTTTTGCTCTTTCCCGTTTACTAACAGGAGTGTCATGAACATAGTCACAGTCAAGCTGCCCGTGGCTGACTGTATAATAAATTTAATAAATTAGATCGGTAATGTACATAGTTTCAGCATGAGTCAGTTACATATACAGTACATATTTCTTAATAACCGTTGTGTCAGTAAAAGGATTGAATGTCCTGTGAATTCATAACTAAATATAATGTGTGACTACACTGCAAAAACTGCTTATCTAAGAACATCTAACCAAGTCTTAATCCATCGAATCCATTAATCTTATATCAAGATCAAAAAATCTAGTTGGTTTTGTTTTCAGTGTAAAAAGACTTACCTAGTGCTTTCTCCTAAAATCATTTGACTTCATTTAAGAAGAGTTTGATTTCTTTTAAGACGGCTCATCCTGAAAACAAGCAAATTTGTCTGCCAGTGTGTTAAGCAAATATGTCCTAAAAACAAGCAAATTTGTCTGCCAGTGTGTTAAGTAAATTTGTCTTGATAAGACAATAAGTCAAAGTGTTCTTAAATTCAGTCAAAATGATCTTTCGAGAAAGCACTAGGTCTAAGTCTCTTCATACTAAAAACAATAGCAAAAAGATTTGTTGACCTTAATATAAGATTAATAACACTTGGTTAGATTAATAATACTTGGTTTTATTTTTTGCAGTGTACTAACTGTCTTTCCCATTGGAATCAATGATATAATGCTAGCTGCATTCCCCTAAAACGGGGCGTGATTCAGACAAATTTGTCTTTACGACGATGCACTGGTTGTACGCATATCAAAGCTGAATAAATCTGTGGGCTGCACCTTTCTACCGTCTCTGTTGTGAAATAAGTTGATCGATATTTTTACTCCTCTAAATATGTAGTTATAGAAAACATGATCTGAAATCACACATTCTGTCAGAAATGTTCTTATTACCTTTCGTCAGGTTGTCACCTCGCTATTTTAAAAAGTATTACATTGTATGGGTTTGCAGTTCTTTCAGATGGAGGATGACAAGACCTACGCAGACCTTCTTGCCAGCCTGAAGAGGAAGAGGCAGCTGCCTGCTGATGATCTTGCGCTCATACACTGCAAAAACTGCTTATCTAACAAAATCTAACCAAGTGTTATTAATCTTATATCAAGATAAAAAAAACTAGTTGGTATTGTTTTCAGTATAAAGAGACTTACCTAGCGCTTTCTTGTGAAATCATTTGACTTAAAATAAGTCATTTTTTTTTTAATTAAGACATCTCATCTTGAAAACAAGCAAATTTGTCTGCCAGTGCGTTAAGCAAATTTGTCCTAAAAACAAGCAAATTTGTCTGCCAGTGCGTTGAGCAAATTTGTCTTGATAAGACTCCTTAAAATAAGTTAAAGTCTTCTTAAATTAAGTCAAAATTATCTTTTGAGAGGGCGCTAGGTAAGTCTTTTCATACTAAAAACAATACCAAATAGATTTTTTAATATAAGATCAATAACACTTGGTTAGAATTCATTTTTTGCAGTGTAGAAGTTCACAATGCTGAAGACCATGAGGGGATGGAGGAAGAAGAAGGAGACTACCTAGACCAGGAACTGCTGGGGGAGGGTTGCCATCCTCCTCAGGCCCTGTTTAGACGACAACGAAAACGATGCAACCGGTGATGTTTTTTCTGCGTTTAGACGAAAACGGCGGTTTTATGTTTGTTCGTTTGCGTCTAAAGAGGTACAAACAGAGATTTTTAGTCAGTTGAAAAGATAAAGAGGAAGTGATTCGTTGCTGTTGTTGATATTTTCGGGATTCTGATTGGCTAACATGGGCTTGAGCTTCTTGTTCACTGCCATGTACAGGTTTGGCAGGCTCTTGAAGGCATATACCCGGGTTAGTGTAAAGGAAAACTTTTCTGAAAACTGACATGATATTTTTGAAAACGGAGAGTGTGAAATGTCCGTTTATGAAAATAGCCGGCCACATGTAAACGTAGCATAAGTTTGGTTAAGTAGGCAAAAAACAAAAAGGTAGAAAAGTATTACAACTGAGACATGAATGATCGGAAATATCGTACAATATAGTGAAAATTTTTAAATATACAAGTACACTGCAAAAAATGAATTCTAACCAAGTGTTATTGATCTTATATTAAGATTAAAAAATCTATTTGGTATTGTTTTTAGTATGAAAAGACTTACCTAGCGCCCTCTCAAAAGATCATTTTGACTTAATTTAAGAAGACTTTAACTTATTTTAAGGAGTCTTATCAAGACAAATTTGCTCAATGCACTGGCAGACAAATTTGCTTGTTTTTAGGACAAATTTGCTTGTTTTCAAGATGAGATGTCTTAAAATAAGTCAAATTTCTTTTAAATTAAGTCAAATGATTTCACAAAAAAGCGCTAGGTAAGTCTCTTTATACTGAAAACAATACCAACTAGTTTTTTTATCTTGATATAAGATTAATAACACTTGGTTAGATTTTGTTAGATAAGCAGTTTTTGCAGTGTAGATACAAACAATTAACAAGACAATGACATAAAATTATGAAAATGATAAAAAAACAACAAAAAAACAATAGCCTAATAGCCTACCCAACGTTCCAAGATGTCCAAGATGTACTCATGTTGTTGCCTTTTGTAACCAGTAGGTGGCAGTGTAGGATAAGGAATAGTGCAGTTCAACTACTTAACTCATTGAGTGCCTTTTCCTTCCCATGCGTTGAATGCCAAAAACATAATATTAAGTTTTTACGTTTTTTTTTAATTTTTTATTACGAAACTAGACACTCTAACACACCTTATATGTGATTTTGGGAACTCTGTGATTAATGGAAATGAAATATGACGAAAACTCATTAAAACGCACAATCTGGACATTTTATCTGGACATTTTATCATAACTCGGTTGCCGCTTTGGGTCGAATCAGTGACGCATGTGCGTCAGGTCAAAACCAGGCCATTTTCGTGGGTCTATCACTAGGTGGCAGTCTCGCCAGGTCTCGCTGATCATTTCCCGGAAAGTTTACACAAGTAAGTAACAGGCAACACTTCATATTTCATGAAAGACGTTATATCTCGATTTCTGAACAGTGATTTTGATGAAAACTAGCCACTGTTTAGCTTGGGATTTCTCAGGAACAGAGGGGTGTAGAAATACACGGTTTGCACCCACCGAGAGCTTAAAGTCTCACCTTTTGAACGAGCCATTGTATGTGGCCGTACAAAAATCATCAACAATGGTCTAGATTGCTGGCACTCTAGGACAAAGCTCCCGAAAACAGCTTGGCATTCAATGAGTTAAGTAAAAGAAGAGAAAATAAAAACGAAGAAAGCAGCATGTGATGTGCAAAAGTTATATGTAATCTGTGCAGTTCATGAAATAAATGAAAACAACCTTCCAACATACATGTTGCAAAACATCTTATTTTGCAGCGCATTTCTGAAATGTTTTGTGTTGTCAGAATTTGCAGTACGTTTGTGTAATGTTTGTGTTGTCTGAATTTACAGTGCTAAATGCTGTTCTTTTTGACATTTTTCTTTTTATTTAACTAAATTGTTTTTTTTTTCACTGATAGTTTTAGAGTCAGTTACCCTGGTTGACAGGATTGACTAATTTTATTTTATTTACTGCAGGACAGCTATACTGAACATATGCTTTTGTTTGTTTTCCACTTTAGTCGCTGTGGCACTGCGGAATCAGAAAGTGACTTTGCCAAGGAGCTCCAAAGACATTGTGAAATTATCTAGTGGAATTTCCCCTCTCAACGAGTTCACCATATGCTTTGAGATAGCTCGTTCTGCCCAGAGAGACATTGAAATAATGTTCTCTGTTAACAGTGCAAAGGGATATGAAGTAGCTTTCGGGAAGACCCTTGGTGGGATGGCACTGATCATAGATAATAAAGAGTGCTCTATAGACAGTATAATAAACAGTGCTGATTTCACCTCAGCCATGAAGCCCTTGTGCCTCACATGGACAAAGGCTACAGGAGTGGTCGCCTTACAATTTGATGGCAACTATAGAACTTACATTTGTAATAACTTAACGAAACGCACCCTAAAATTGGAAGGTCTTCAATTAGGAGCAGGAGGCAGTGGTGTTGAAGGTGATGAAAACAATGAAGATGATGTTGGTAGTTTTGATGGTTTTATCTACAATTTCCGAATCTGGAGTAATGCCATGGCCCCCTCGGAACTCTCCTCCCTAACCTGTGACTCCATTGGAGACTTAGTTGACTGGGATAACAACTTCTGGGATATTCCGTCTTCCTACGCACTAACAGATAGCGCTCTGAGCTGCAGTAAGTATCCTATTATCTATACAATTAAATTGTTATAGGACAATTCGGCGCAAAATAAACCTAGGGGTTAATGACGCATGTGTACCGAATTCAACCGCTCACTTGGATTTGTTTTCATGCTAATTGATTGTGACCAGTTTTATCGCAACCCGCCAATTACAGTAGCTTATAACGTCGGGGCATGGGTGAAGTAAAAAGAAACTGGTCACATTTGATTAGCATGAAAACAAACCCCAAACGGTCGAACTCGGTACACGTGTGTTATTAACCCCTAGGTTCATTTTGCGCCAGAATTGTCCTTTAAGTTAAGTTATACTTTATTGTCTAGTATGAAATTCATTTAGGAAATTTGTCCTCTGCATTTTACCCATCCGGGGGTAATTTACACACGGAGCATGAACTCACTAGGAGCACACATACACTAGAAGCACACCCGGAGCAGTGGGCAGCCAGGAGAGCAGTTAGGAGGTGCCTTGCTTAAGGGCATCTCATCCGTGGATGTGGGAAAGTGCTGTTCTATCACTCCCCCCACCCACATTTTTTTTACCAGTCAGGGATCGAACTGGCCACCATTCAGTCCCAAGTCTGAATCCCTAACCCGTAGGCCTTTCATAAATAATGTAGGATTTTTTTTTAAAGAAACACAACACAGCTAAGGTATTGCCATATCAAATCTGACAAACAAAAGGTAGCAGAGCTGAAAACTGAGGGAAATATTAGCTTATTACACAATGTGTTCATTACACATATATATGTATGAGATTGTTAACTGTGTGAGAGTGACACTTGAATTCAGATGGAATGACCAATAGACAACAAAATTGGCATGATTACATGTTGTCTTGAAATGTCTTTTATTTTTAACATTTGTAAAGATTAAAACTTCACTTCACTTGTTCACATCACACACACTTTTCATTATTTACCAAAAAAAAAATCTAACCAAGTGTTATTAATCTTATATTAAGATCAAACATTTTATTTGGGATTGTTTTTAGTATAAAGAGACTTACCTACATGTAGCACTCTCTCGATCATTTTGACCTAATTTAGGAAGATTTTGACTTATTTGAAGGAGTTTTATCAAGACAAATTTACATAACGCACTGGCGTTATGTAAATTTTGCTAAACACACTGGCAGACAAATTTGCTTGTTTTCAGGATGAGACATCTTAAAAGGAGTCAAACACTTCTTAAAATAAGTCAAATGATTTTACAAGAAAGAGCTAGGTAAGTCTCTTTATACTGAAAACAATATTAACTAGATTTTTTTATTTGATTTTTTTGGAGATAATTTTTGTTGCAGTACAGGAGTGTATAGTTGCAGTATTGAAACACAAACAATTACACTAGTATTCAGGCAGAAAGTTGCTGTGTTTCTACATAGTTTCATTGAGTAGCTAAAGTTTGTCAGCCTCTCCATGTCTCCACAACAGTGTTGTAATTTTTGCAGTGTAGCTCTTGTGTGGCTAATTAGCTAACATTTCTGTCTTGACTTTTTGACATTTTAAAGAGGAAGATCACTCAGGTGCTCAACAATGCATAGGACCATAAAGCTTTGCAACATCCAAACACAACAATCAGTTATATTGACTGTTTTTATTGTTGTAACCCTCACTAATTCTAATCTTCTCTTTACAGTCTGTTTCCCTCATTGTGTGCATTTAACAACCCCCTCATCTAGTGGTGAGTTTGCCGCTAACATACTAATGAAGTTGCTTGCTCATTTATGACAGTGTATGCTTTGGCAACAGAAGATAACATCCATTGAAATATTAGTATGCTGGTAAATTATACATATTGACATCTTCTGCATTTTCACAGCTTAAAATTCATTGGGCTATTACTTGTACAGAGTATGTAAATGCATACAAATATGTTCAATGGTTATAGCCATTGTTATGATAATATCACAATCCTGATGACCTGAATGATGTATAGTCATCAAATCATATTATGATTGTGCAAATGTACTACTTGCACAGCTCCTCCAGCCTGATCAGAACAGATTAACCTGTAATGTAAGGTGTTTAAAGGATCAGAGATACCACTAACTATATCTAATAAACCACCACAAATGCATAGTTTTGCCCTGTTGCAGGAACCAGAATCCTGTTTCAGCTGTGGCCTACTAGTTAGGGCTTCGGCTTGGAAGCAAAGGGTTGTCGGTTTGATCCCCGACCAGTAGGAAAAATGTGGGCGGGAGAAGTGGTTGAGCAATGCTCTCCCATGCTCTCCCCACATCCACGGCTGAAGTGCCCTTGAGCAAGGCACCTAACCCACTCACTGCTCCCTGAGTGCCACTGTTGCAAGGCAGCTCACTGCTCCGGGTTAGTGTGTGCTTCACCTCACTGTGTGCTCATTGTGTGCTTCACCTCACTGTGTGTTCACTGTGTGCTCTGTGTGTCTCACTAATTCACGGATGGGATAAATGCAGAGACCAAATTCCTTGTATATGCAAGTATACTTGGCCTATAAACCTGGTTTACTGATTTTACTGATTTACTTTCTAATAGGCCTACCCCTCTTTTTCCAAATCAAGACTTCAAAGTGTTTTTTTAGCTAGTTCGAGATAAGGGAACCAACTGGGCGAAATAAAGGAGAAGTAATGTGAATCTTGATGTCTTCCCTCACAGACTCACACTGCTTGTCCCTGCTAACTTTGTGAGGGCTTAGGGCTGTCCCACTGTGAAATTATGAAGTGCATGATGTGCCCTTGTGGTGAGAATTAAAAATGACGTGGAAGCAAAACCGAACTGAGATGTGTTAAGAAAGGGAAACGCTCCCAGGTTTATTACAAGCCGGCCCGGAGGAGAACGTGAAACAAGTTGCCTCAAGTCACCTCTCGATTGTCGTAAGGCACTACCTTTTATTCTGTTAGCAGGTTCTTTGTCTGCTCCAGTGGAAAAGTTCAGACACGCCCCCGGACATGCGTGCTTAATTGGCGCCGACCACCTATGGTGAAGTCTGGCATAAGACAAAAGCTGGGTCGTCGTACATGACAAAAGACTTAATTGGCAAATGGTCAAGGTGTGTCTTCATCAGGCACAATCATCAGTTAATGCAAATATGAGGCAGACAGACTGATGACGTTAAATCACATTTGTTTACAGTATGTACTTAAAATAATTTTTACTACACCCTTTCCGTAAGTCAGCATCTATGCAGACTTTACTCAAGGGAATTACCAACAATGTTTTACACATGCTTACCAATTACCAATGTTTTTTTTTGTACTTGAAACTTTAGTTTTTATCTTTTTATCTTTTATCTTATACCAGGGATGTCAAAGTCAAATACATTAGAGGGCCAAAAAACCAAATTTGCTACAAGCCGAGGGCCGGACTGGTTCAATGTTTATTAAAACATCTTAAAATGACTGCACGTAACCTATTGAACCAAGACGTGTACTGTATTTTATTTAATGATTAAATGAATAATGACTGTGACTGAAGTGCACAGAAGTTTGCACAGAAATGTATGATTTTTCCCATCCTCACCGACCTTGTCATAAAACTTGTTTAAATGATCGTACGATGCCTCCTTGCTGCTTTGTCATCTACATCAGCCTTTCTTAAACTTCTTTGGCCTGAGGCCCAGTCAAGGCATACTTTGGGGTCATAGGGCCTACCTACATGAACCCACCCCCTCCTCTCATCCCCCATCAAATTATCATAATGATATCACAATTATTATTATTTTTATACTATATTGCTATACATGCACTTCAAAACAGTCAGTGTTTAAAGTGCTAAGATTGTTCACAAAAGTTTGTGAAAACATGCACATCAGAGTACTGCTTTACTAATGTAAAATATAATTAGGCCTACAATAGTTTCATTGTTTTTGCATTGTTGCATGATGCTTGCATGAGAAATACTCCAAAACAACAGCAGTTATATGGGCGCCGTTGTTTTGGGATGTTTCTCTCATGCAAGCATCATACACTGATAGAATATTTATATGCTAATTACATTTCATTTGAATGCCTGAATGTAAGGATTCAGGAAACACAATACCAGCTTTTGTAAATGGTAAATGGCGGATCAGATCATGCGTAAATCACTGATCTGGAGATGGATAACTAAGACTGATTAATAGCTTTTGGCTGACTTTAATACTTGCCAAACAGGCAATGCCAAACAGTGTTTTATATAGTCTGTGCTCTGTTTTTTATGGAAGTTGCATAAATCAACGTCGTTCTATTAAATGTCGTTTCATAATTAAATAGCCTTTCAATAAGTTGAAGCTTAGCTTTGCTACCAACGTGCACACGCATGCATTGAATAAACGCCCATACCACAACTTAATTCTATGCCTCTATGTTTGATGACACCAAACAAGTATTTCCTACTAATTGCAGAAATGTTTGTTTTCTTTTTCTGTCCATGCTCCTTGATCAATTGCGCAGCAAATTATCAGACGATGGCCCGGGAATAATTTCACTCTGCAGACCATTGTCCACATTGCGGACCGCGGCCCATAGTTTGACAAATGGTGACCTGCATGCTGCCATATTAAGGCCCTTTTATGGTGTGTTTTAGCCGGGTTTTCGCGTGGAAGGCTCTGTAGAAATCTGACACCCTATTCAACGAAGTTAAACTGAAAGAGCGTGCCGTTCACAGACACCAGAATAAACGAGTTCACAGTAACGTTCATCAGTCAGTAGTAGGCTAATACAGTAAGTTCAGTTCACGTTCGCTCAAAAATCAACGAGTTCATGAACTTTCGTTCAATGAACGTGTTCAGGCACAACACTGGGGAGGGGGGTAGCTGAAAGTTGACATCTGCCCTGACTGAATACTGATGAACAATGAAGCCGAGGCCCACTTGCGGCGCCGCAGTGAGTTCGTGGGCTACCGTTGCATGGTGGGAAATGGAGTATTGGTGCGTGCAAAACAGCAGCCGGCGGCTGTGGCCTGCGGGCTGGTTCTAATACTAATCAAATATCATCCCAGGGGCCGTAGATAATTCATAATGTGGGCCTTGACTTTGACATGTCTGTCTTATACCCCCTTAATACTCACACTTTAGTCTTGTTTAATTAGCAATCAATATACCATTTTTTAATAACTATTATGTAATTTATTCTTTAAAGTAGAGCTGCCACTTGATCATAAGACATTTAATTTCTCATTAATCCTGACACATGACCATAAACTTGAACAATTCATAGCGCTGCAACGTGAAATGCAGGGTTACTGGAAGGGAGGGGAGGCTGGACACTTGAAAAAAAAAAAAAAACAGTAAACAACTGCCATAACATGTTTTTGGTGTTGTTGTCAATTTAACAAAAGGTCACAGGTGCTGTCCCATTCCTGTTATTAGCATTTTGAACCCTTACAGTCTCTTAAACTCAATCACTTATCAATGGATGTCAGTTAAGTCTTTGAGGGTTCAGGGCTGAGACCTTGGGGGGACATTGAGATTTAGCTACTGTGTGGGAGAGTCTACACACCGCAAAAACTGCTTATTTAATCAAATCTAACCAAGTCTTTTTAATCTTATATCAAGATAAAAAAATCTGAGGGAACACGGCAACTTTCTGCCTGAAAACTAGTGTAATTGTTTCTGTTTCAATACTGCAACTATACAGTCCTGCACTGCAAAAACTGCTTATCTAATCAAATCTATCCAAGTGCTATTAATTAATTAATTACTTATATTAAGATAAAAAAAAATCTAGTTAATATTGTTTTCAGTATAAAGAGACTCACCTAAAAAGTGTGTTACATTAGTCTAATCGACTAGATATAAAAGAATGAACCAGCTTTTCAGAGTCTGCTTGAGTTAAAGAGCATCAAATCTTATCTAAGATGATAAAACACAGTTTTGGAAATATTAGATATGTGCTTCTGAAAGTTAAGTTCAGCATCTAAGATCACGCCTAAATGTCTGACATTCTTACACGGTTTTATAGACAGGGGAGTTAGCAATGAATGAAACTGATGTCTCAAGACCTTAGGACCTACTAAAAGAATCTCTGTCTTATTATCATTAAGTTATGGGCCATCCAAGTTTTAATATCATAAATGCATTGGATGAAGTCATTCACTAGAATAGAATTATTGAAAGAAACAGATATATATATATAGTCAGCGGCATATGAATGATAAGATATATTGTACTGCTGAATGATAGGCCCAAGTGGGAGCATGTACACTGCAAAAACTGCTTATCTAACAAAATCTAACCAAGTGTTATTAATCTTATATAAAGATTAAAAAAAATAGTTGGTATTGTTTTCAGTATAAAGAGACTTACCTAGTGCTTTCTTGTGAAATCATTTGACTTAATTTAAAAAAAAAGTTTGACTTATTTTAAGACATCTCATCTTGAAAACAAGCAAATTTGTCTGCCAGTGCGTTAAGCAAATTTGTCCTAAAAACATGCGCGGATCTACGGGGTGGCAAAGGGTGGCAACTGCCACCCCTGGGACACAGTCTTGCCACCCCTGTTGCCACCCCATTTATAAATCAGATAATATTTTTTATTATATTTAGTATATTTTATGTTCATACATGTTGGACTGTGAGAAGGTGTGAAACCCGCACCAAACTCCTCTCAAACAGAAATCGCCGATTGAGAATCCCCCGCCCCCTCACAATGGTTTCACCCATCACCATCAGCGCAGTGACCCCCGCGAAATTTCACCATTGGCAGCAGATTGCACAGTGCATGCAACTATGTGTCAACTGTCTGTAGGCCTACAACCATGGGCGGATTATGAACTTTCGGGCCCCTGGGCCCAGATGTATTAAGGCCCCCCCACTCATTGTCGTATATGTGGGAGGGGGGGTTTAGGGGTCCTCCCCCAGAACATTTTTAATTTGTTTGATGTGATTTCCTGTATTCTGGTGCATTTTGGAGATGGCCAATACTAAATTCAATCAGATTCATAGCCTACATATTTGTTGATATTGAGGCAATGATTCCATACAAAGGCTTGGGCTTCAGGGCCCCTTGGGCCCCTGGGCCTGGGCCCAGTAGGCCCGTTCAGTAATCCATCCCTGCCTACAACGAAGTGGTAAGTTTGACCACCAAGTCGAAAAAGTCCATAATCAGACACATAGTCAGTCAATAAATCAGTTAACCCGGCAACAACCTCACTGTTAGTCTACGTCATTTACATCCGCAAGACTTTGTCTCATCAAATTTTTCGATGATGGTCAGGTCAGATAATAAGGGCATGCTCATGCGTAGCTTAACGTTTAAAGTCTATTTGTGTGTGTCGCTAGTTTATAACCTTTGATTGTAAATACTGCTGTCAAAGTCAACCCATTAATACACGTGATAATTCAACACGGGTTCTCAAAAAATTGTCATGCATCCACTTTCCCAGCATCTATGACTATCCAAATTTGGTCGACATGTCAAATCAAACTAGAATATCTAATCGGCGTCAAGCTGGTGGCGGTTGCGTTTTTCTTTTTCCTTTCTTTTCATATACAGTATGGTGTAAATCAATCTACACAAGTAAAGGAGGCCTACAGTTACATGACTGAAATTCTACTCAATCACAATAAGTAAAAGTAGCCTACTATTTTCAAACAAACCCTACTCAGAGTAGGCTATAGACTAGACGTTTGATGATGTCAAAGCACATCACATACAGCTTTGTGCATGAGATGTAATTGCTTAGATTCCAGTTAAATCTTCCAGTTTCATTGGGTGATAGATTTCAATCATTTGCTGGTAGATGAACCAACAAGCTGAGGCCAGCACAGGAGTTTGTGTCCTCAAGAAATTAACATGTTGCTTGTTCACTCGTGTTTGAGGTTGTTTCTTAATAGGATATTTATAAAGGTACTTTAATACAGTATACATGTACTTCATTATTCACCACTTTGTGAGTGAGTGAGTAGCCTAAATTGTGAATGGCAAAACATAACATTTGGCACTAAAGATCAGGGACTGAGGGGGACTGATTTCCATTTAGGTTCGTTCTGAGCAAAAACATTATTTGATATCATAATATTATAATACCTATATAATATTAGGTCTTAAAAATAATAGCCTAACTTAAAGGCACAGAAAATGTCCTTGCTTTAAGCCTTGCAATAGCCTAACCTATGTATGGTGCTACCAACTGCATGACAGGCCTACTGTATAAATATTTGCCTAGTGTCTCTGGTATCTTATTTCACAAATTGTTTCAGTAATTTAGACTATACTTGGAAAAGGCAGTTAGATAGTGTTGGATATTAATATTCTTTTTTTATCAACTAGTAGTTCTAGCCAATTATGCAGGGGTTATACCGATTCATAACATCTGACTAAATTCATCTTATAAGGGGTCTGGGGAACACTGTGTGGGCAGGTGACTTTCCAAGCCTATGGAGTTTTGAATAATATTCAAACAAAGGTTAATCGGAATGATAAATACCGTTATTAACCGGTTATCTAAAATTGAAAATGACGTTTTCACTCCGGAACAATTGGTTTTGCTCCTGTTTTCAGTTACGTCCTTCCAAAAACTGTGTTTGTTTCCGGTTTTCATTTTCATTCTTTGAACCATTTCTAATCCCTGCTAAAGATATTTGGCCTTTAATTGTAGTGGGGGTTGAAGTAAAAACCTTCCAAAGAATTAAATAATTTAATTAGATACCCATACCCAGTACTTAGATAAGACTCGAATATTTGAGAGGGCGCTAGATAAGTCTTTTCATACTAAAAACAATACCAAATAGATTTTTTAATCTTAATATAAGATTAATAACACTTGGTTAGAATTCATTTTTTGCAGTGTACAGATTGAAAAGCAGAGGACCAATAATTGACCCCTGAGATACCCCATATAAAATGTCAACTACATCAGATGTAAAATTGCCAATAGAGACAGAAAGTAATCTTCCAGTAAGATAGGAGGAAAGCCAATTGAAACTGTGCCTCTAAGTCCTACCAAGTGTTCTAGGTAATGAAAAAAAATTGAATGGTTGGTGGTGTCAAAGGCTGCACTGAGATTGAGAAGTACCACGATGGACACTTTGTGGTTGTCTGTGGCAATTTTAAGATTATTCATAACTCTGACCAGAGCTGTTTCAGTGCTGTGGTTCATTCTAAAACCAGACTGATAAACATCACAGTGTCATTTGGACAGTAGGCTACCTAAAACATCTGAACTAGATTTTCTGCAACAATGGTTCCTTTGGTTGCGGTCATATATTGCTGACAAAAAGTCAAGTTCCAACTGCGCATCATACGACAGCCTAGGCTACTCCTCTCTTGAGTTGGTGAACATCTCAAAATCTACACTACACTCAGAGCATCCACGTCCTGCACCGATGTCTGTGAGGCGCTGTGATGAATGTCTGTGTGCATCGCATGCTTTGGCAACAGGTCACAGATTATGTCTGTAGGTTATAGCGTTTATGCCTCAAGAGATGCCATATCATTCAGATAGCCACAATATGCCCCCCATGAAAGAATTAGCGAAAACCGGCCTCATTTCCAGGTCTATCTAGTTCAGACCTAGCCTAGCCTACTGTCCAAATAACGCTGTTAGAATGACATTTATTTTTCTTTTTTGCATTTCACATTATCCATTCATTAAGTCAACATTATCTTTGTAATCCCTGGAATATGTCAAAATACTACATCATTTTTTTTTAGCAAGTGACTATAGAACTTCAAAAAGTCACATACCACTAGTTTTTCATTTTCCATTTCACTTCCAAAATAGAATAATGAATGAATGCAAAAGTACACTGACCACAAAATGGTCAATTTTGCCGATTAGGCTATTTCTTTCTCTGAGGATTTTCTAATGGCTACTGTGTGTTGTTTTGCTTTGATAGTCTCACCATGGCTGTGTTTTAGCGATTTAAAAAAAAGCAAAACTGCCTCTGCATCTGTGGAAACGTAGTTTAAAATGTAGCCTTGTTGCTGTAACCTACAGCTATCAGTATATCTATCAGTATCTATCTTTTTTAAATGAGCAGGTAAATCTTTTGAAATTGAAGGAATTAGATGATGGCAATTAAATGGACTTCAGTGTATGGCAGTCTGCTAAAGTATGATTTTTAATGATAACTTTCTATTTATTAGGCTATGTCTTTATTTGACTGACACTTTTATCCAGACAAATTTACATGACCCATTTGCAGGGACAATTCCCGGGGAGCAAATTAAGTGGCTTGCTCAGGGGACACCTATGATATTAGTGCACCCAACCCCAAATTGTTGAATATTGGACCTAAAATTTGTCTTATATGCCTCTTATACATTAACAATTCATGGTCACTTAATTTATCTATGTTCTAATCTGTGTAAAGGTACATCCATACCCACCTTGCCTTCACAAACCACCAGTTGCTCCTCTCCGGGTTTGGGCTGCCCAGGTAGGAAACATCTTCAATAATCCTGTGAACTTTGCATTATGAAGTTGTTACTTCTAGCTTCTAGCTGGGATGTTATTGTTGACAAAAATATTGTGAAATTACCTCAGCATAATTACATTTGTGGTGGTGGTGTAGTGTTCATAATGGGGGTAGATGGTAGCTGGGTTCCAATGATACCTTGGGCTGTTAATAACCCTCTGCAGGGCTTTCTGCTCCTTCCTTATATACTGATGCAGTATATAAGAACGCTTTCCACTGTGCATCGGTAAAAGTTCACAAGGGTACTATGGCAGTTTGGCTTGTCTCAGTTTCCTCAGGACGTAGATGCCTTGTTGTGCTTTGCTGATGAAGGTGGAGGTGTGTATGGCTGAGGATAAGTAATTTGTGGGGCAGCCGTGGCCCACTGGTTAGCACTCTGGACTTGTAACCGGAGGGTTTTTGTCAAAAAAGTATATATACTATACTTAGTCCTCTGAGTTGTGTGTCCCAACTAATTTGAGACTGGAGACACTCACCACGGGATCCCCGTTATTGCAAACCTGGTCTAAAGTGAAAGGCGCATTCAATGCAGGCACTCCTGCAGGTGTACGTGCGTACGCACTGTGCGTACCATCAGGCTACTCAACAACGAGAGAAAAATTCCCTTGTGTGTGTGTGTATTCACACCAAATTAGCCCACCATACCTTCCCAACTATGCACAATATACCATTATTTTCAGGCTATGTTTTTGATTGTAACCCCCTGTCAGTCAATAGTAAAAAAAAATAGCTAATTGACTTTGTTTTGTCATTGCCTAGTTCAAATTCTAGGTGAGTGCAGATGCATGTACTGTAGGCTACACTTTGCTTGTCACACGCATGTTTTATTGAAGCAAGCTTTATTTGAATCATTGAATTGCATATACACAGTCTTGTGTGCCAGCAGATTCCATCTGCAGAGATGCGCTCACTCTTCGTCAAAATACCAACATACAGTTTGATTTTCTGCTCATTGCTCTTAAAGATTAGTTTCCTAGTTTAAGTTTAGTTTACCTTTATTGTCATTGTACCCATGATACAATAACATTTGAAGAGCTTTCCCTTAAAGTGCACCATGTTCAATGACGTTCATTTCAATTAAATAAAAGATGCTCTCAAGATACACTCATGACATATATACTGTATATACCCTCTATACACATACTAAAAAAGTTGCTATTCTGTTGGGATTAAAATATTGCAAATTGCTCTTATAATAAATAAGTGTCCATATTATATAAAATTACATTAATACACAGGATTAGATGTTAAAATCCCTTGTGCCAAAAATCATGTCATTCGGATGTGTTTTGAGAAAGACACAGACTTTCCCCTAAAGATGCTAGCTGCAGCAGCAACATTTCCGGAAAGGTACTGGCTTGATGAAATTCATTCTGGACTCTCTATCCAACCACATAAAGACCTCGGGATACTTCGGTTTGGCTTTAGGGACCCTCTACTCACTACCACGTAAGTGTAATGTTGTTTAGAACTGTAGAAGAGGTATAAAAATAGCGTTTTGTTGCGGCGAAATGACATGCCCTGGTCACTAACAGGCTAACGAGTTTTGACTAAAAACGGTAAAATCGAACTTTCTCAAAACACATCCGAATGACATGATTTTGATGTCAACTCAACGTATGTACTCCCAATCATCCGTAAATTGATCTAAAGTGCATTTTACTCCGGATAATTCCTTTAACAGTGAAACCAGCGTCCTGGAGATACTCCCCTCCATGCTGCCACCATATTACCACATTGAAATATCCAATACCCAAAATACTCTTAACCAGCCCAGGCATGGTCAAGGTTGGCTAGGTTGGTCCGTATCGTTGATGTGGACTGAACAATAGCCATAAAAACCCTGGCCAACCAACCATCAACCTGTGTTTGTGCACAGCCCATCACAAACACAAAACAAATTAGCCAGTTAGCTTAGCCAGTTAGCTTAGGCCCCATCACAAACACAAAACAAATCAGCCAGTTAGCTTACGCCCCATGCTGCCACCATATTACCACAACAAACATCCAAATACCCTTAACCAACCTATACATGGTCTAAGTTGGCTTGGTTGGTCCGTCCCGTTGATGCGGACTGAACCATAAACCATAAAAAACCTTAGCCAAGTACCATCAACCTAGGCACAGTCCATCACAAACACAAAACAAATGAGCCAGTTAGCTTACCTTAGCTTGCGCCCCAGGAAGGGTAACTTCTCCTTAACCACAACCATTCGATTGCCCGTTCTGCTGCTAAAGACATGTTACTAACCACCTGCCTTAGACTTCGACCACAAATGCCCAATTCAGACAGCAAGCCAATAGCAGATCTGGCCACAAACCCCGTGCACCCGATTTCAATAGGCCTTAATCGTGCACTCCAACCTCGCTTAGCTGCCTCTGCTATTTCAGTGTATTTAGCTCTCTTCAGCTCATTGGCCACTTCCACTCTGTCTTCCCAAGGAACAGTGAGTTCAATGAAGTAAACTATCTTCTCTGAATCCGACCATAGAATTACGTCGGGTCGTAGCTTAGTACTCACTATATGTGGAGGTACCGCCATCTGCTGGCCAAAATCAACCTTCATTTCTCAGCCCGCCCCATTTTTTTCAACTGGCGGTTTTACACCTGGCCTTCAAGGAACAAGGTTTATCCCCTGACATTACAAAGTTAATTTGCCTTACCCCTTTACTAGCTGCTAATGAATTGACTTCTCTCCTTTTATCCTCTATTGCCGCTGCCACACATTTCAATACCTGGTTATGACGCCACGTATACCGCCCCTGGGTGAGACTTACCTTGCACCCTGATAGGATCTGGTGGAGACTGCCCACACACGAGCAAAGTATGCATTTATCATCCTCACCAAACCATTGACTTAAATTCTTGGGAGATGGGAGCACATCATATGTAGCACCTAACATAAATCTGATCTTACCAGCTTCCATGCCCCATAGATCTTTCCATTTAATCAGTCTTTTTTCCACCCCTTCCCAGTTCACCCACTGCCCTTGTTTTGCCTGCGACACTGCCTTAGTACATTTTACAGCCTCCTCCTGTCTATGCATTTCCTCCACTACCATTTTCCTCTTTTCTCCTGCAGAAGCCTTACTCCACAAGGGTTTACTTACCCCCGCCCGTGCTGCACATGGCCTATTATATCCCTATGCTTCAATGCTGATTGAGCTTGCTTAACTGCCTGCTCTGGGTTCCACTTCCTCCCTGCATTAACTGTGGGTGCAACTTTCCTCACCACTGGGTCCTTGGACTGAGTAAGAGTCATTTAAAATCTAGCCTTAGCACACTTAAATTCCTCTGTCAGACTAGATATTGGCAACTCTACAATACCCTTCCCATACAAGGCTACACTGCTTAAGCAGTGTGGGACTCCGAGCCATTTTCTGACAAAGGAGTTGATAATTTCTTCCAACCTCTCTACCTTTGACAGAGGAACTTCATAAACTGTCAATGGCCACATTAGCCGAGGCAACAAACCAAACTGCAAACACCACAGCTTGAGCTTACCTGGCAGCCCTGACTTGTCAATTTTTGCAATACCTTGCCTAGTGACCTGTCTCAAGTCTTCAACCTGTGATTTATCACTAAGGCTGATATCAGTATATATATCAATTGCAGTCCAGGTGAGGTCAGCAGAGATGATGGTGCCAAGGAATTTGAATGTTTTGACTCTACACAGTCTCCATTGATGATAAGAGGAGGGGGGTCTTCCGTGTGCTTCCTCAAGTCTAGGATGATTTTTGAGGTGTTGAGAGTCAGGTTGTTGGTTGAGCACCATGCTGTTAATTTCAGGACTCATCTTCCTCTGATATTTGTCCCACCACTGTAGGGTTTGCAAAATTGACGATGGCGCTCTGGTGGTGGGTTGGATTGCAGTCATGGCTATAGAGTGAGTACAATAGTGGGCTGAAGAGAGCCTGTGCTAAGGGTGCATGTGGAGGAGAAGTGGGGGCCGAGTTATACAGTCTGGGGGCGGTTTATTAGACAATCTTTTATACAGGTGCATGTGAGTTGAGGGAGGCATAGTTCAGTCAGTTTGCTGATTAGAATGTCCTCTATGTTCCTATGTCCTCTATATCCCTTGATGTTCTAGGCTCAGCGCAGTGAGGAGAGCTATGGCTATGGCATCCTCGGTTGATCTATTGGCACGATAGGCAAACTGATGTGCGTCGAGGGTTGAAGGAAGGCAGGCTTTTATATGATGTAGAACCAGCCTTTCAAAGCACTTCATGATTATGGGTGTATGCAGTGGCGCAAAAAGTGGGTATGCACTATATGTGGCACATAGGGGCGCAGCACCATGGGGGCGCCAAAGCTATGGTAAAAAATAAAATAGTTAATTAAAAAACAATATTTTTTGGTATTTTCTATATATAGCTGCTGTTGTGCGATTCTAAATAATCATTTCTGTATTTCCTCAATGTTATGTAGCATTTTAGAGGTCTAACAAGCTAGGCACCCTATCTCATAAGATTCCATCATAGAATTTTGACATAGAAGAGTAAGATTAATCACAATCATAACTAAAACAGCAGCCTAGTTTTTGTTTGGAGGGGGGGGGGGCGCCAATGTTGTTATTGCATACCCCTCAGCAAATGGGTACTGTAGTTGCGCCCCTGGGTGTATGGTAATGGCAGATATTACTTTCATTGGTTTAATTTAACCTACTGACCCCCCAACAACAAAACTTTCAACGCGTTGATATCTGTCTGTTTCCCGGTTAGGTTTGTGCATTGGTCAGCTAAAAAGTAGCCTACATAGCACTAACAACATCCACATGAAATATCTTTACAACAACGCCTACTTTGAATAACGTACTGTCATACAGTTAATGGGATACTGTGCAGAGTTGGGAAGTTATGGTAGGCCAATTTCATAATCACATATAAGGGAAATTTTCTCTCGTTGTTGAGTAGCCTGATGGTACGCACAGTGTGTACGGCCGTACATCTGCAGGCGCGCTTGAAGCCATATGCTTCAGAACAATGCGTTTCAGACCATAAAAATAGGGCCCATAGTCTTGCTGAAGTCAATCACACCGGCCCTCATTTATGAAATGAACGTACGACCTAAAACAGGCATAGGACAGCTGTATGCTAATTTCCACTCAAATGTATGCAAGTTTTTGTAACCTACTTGCCGTAATTTAGCCTGTTATGTTGACACATTTGATGGCTTAAGATAGCTGTAGGCTATGTGGAGAGAATTACTTTCTCTTTGGAAAACACAACAGTCATACATTATTTTGTATTATTTTCAAAGGGCAAATGTATGTCATATGTTTTTTTGTAATGAATGTAGTATAATGCGTTCTCTCTGTGAAAATTTTACTTTCCCGGCTTTCTTGATGATACTTTTCTAGCTGTGAAAATTAACAAGGTTCAGCTGGCTATCTCGAGGGCACAAATGTTTCTCTTTTGGACGTGTAATGCACCTCCATGTCATAAATTCTAAGGGCAAAGCCTTTAAAACAAGCATATATAGGGGCGTGATATTTAAATTATGCTTGTTTCCAGCCGCCACATTTATCAACACAAATTAATTCTTACGCTAGAATTAGAGAAACGAAAGTTTCATGAATCATATCTGAGTCCCATCGTAAGATGATTTCTGCGCTGAAATCTACACTGGTTTCTACGCTCGGTTGATAAATGATGGCCAGTCTCCTCTCATTGTGGTCCCACAACATTCCATAAATAGTTATTGCAAAATGGTTAATTAAAATTCTAACATTTATTACAAAAATATTATTGGATAATCGTTGACGGGAAAGATGGAGACATCACATCCCACATGAAAAAGGATATCTATAGTTTTTGCATGACAACTTTGCACTTTGTCCGCCTTTTAAATTAGGGCTTTTTAAACTGCAAACAAAAATTCAGGCAGCACAAAGGAGAAGGTTGGGAGTGTAACCACGTGCCTGCGGTAAAGGCAAAGTCTAATCCTTGAGAAAGAAGTGGAGGAAATTGTATACAAAAGGAAACATTATCAAAAAAGTCATAGACTGAAATTGTACAGGATTACACAAAAAATTGTTTGCGTATTTTAAATTTTACTTTAGATTTTTTTTCTCTGAGTTTTATTCTCTCAAATTCATATTCTTTTTGATGAATATTTGGGTACAAATATTAGTCTGTAAGAGGCACACTGGGTAAAGTTTGCATTAAAGTCAGTTCCCCTTGTGTCAACTGTATACCTCTGTTTATACATGAGGATGACAGAAAACAGAAAATCTTGTCTTTATCTCAATGTCATACTTGGTCAATGCCAAGCCTGGTTAGTGGAAAATATATTGTATATTAAGATTATTGATAATGATATATTATTATTCATTTGTATTGCTATTTTCTGCCTATTGTGTTAATTTAATTCTAAACTGACTTTACCCCACTTTTTATCACCAGCTTCATTAACTCCCACCACCTTTGTCACAACTAACATACCTGTTACTAATGAAACAACATATGGTAAGACTTTTAACAAAGTGGCGTGCTTCTGGTTACTGTTTCATGACCCAGCTCTTCTTCAAGTAAAAGTTAATTGATTGTCTTTACCAAAGTAAATCTGCGGTTTATGTGGAGAATACATTTTCTGTCCTTTGTAGCCTACATGTAGATGCCTATAATACAAAACATTTCAATTTGCAATTTCAATTTAATTTCACTTATAGAGTGCCAAAACATTACACATGTCTCATGGCGCTTTACAGAGTGTTAAACAATTCAGAGAGATGAGTAACAGGGGCGAGGAAAAACTCCCTAGAATTGGAGATACATATAGGAAACCTCGAGCAGATCCACGACTTAAGGGCCTGACCAATCTGCCTAGGGTCAGTTACAGAGCAGTAAGGTCTGTATACATGATAAATGAATAGGTTAGTTAGGTGATATCTGTGAGAAGTTTGTTAGATGACTTAAGATTAAAGGGACACCAGGCAAGCCTGATGCTTTTTCTCTACGAAACTCGGTCTGAAGCTCTTTTCCTTTTCTTTGCGTCTTCCGTCAAGGGTTTTCGCTGCTTCTTCGCCGGGTCTGCCATTATACACACGTTTGCAACAAGCCTCTGTGTTAGCCTGCCTCTGTGCTGTAAACTGATCCTGCTTCGGTCGGCGGGTAGGATACACCGAACTTGCAAGTAGGATATTCTTCCTACAGGCAGTAGGGGCGGGCGAGAGAGCCTTCATTCGCCCCGTAATGAGTCATTTAACCATATACCGACTTACGAAGATGATTAATTAACACGAAAACGTTGCCTGGTGTCCCTTTAACATTGTTGTGGTCCCAAACAAAAGATTATGTTCTTTATCTTCCAAAAAAATAGACCTTAGGTTGTTATTAGACTAGAGTTGTCCTTCATGTGGTTCTTGAGATATTTTAATGTGAAGTGAATAGATGGGATTTTACGGAATCTAACATCCAGCAAAATGTTTTTTTATTTTTTATTTGTATGATGCCATGTATGAACGGTAGAATGAAAAAGCAGATCGATATGGGTCATTCCGTGTGATATCACCAAATTTCATCAAAATTTGGCAGGTGACCCTCTAATACCCTCTAATAAACACACATCTTATGCTACACTAAAGTGGATCTCTGCCTATAGACTTGAAAACACCTCTGTGTTGCTCACTGTTACTGGGTAAATGAAAGACTTGCTGAAGTGAGCTAAACAAGTGTCACTCACAAATTCCCATAACCCCAACTGGCCTTTTTGAATTCCTTTGCGAAAATTAAAAGTCTCCCCTGGATGCAATTGTAAATTTACCTAGGTCCAATAGCCTAATGTTGCCTCGGAAAGTTATTGCTTGAAAGTTATTTCATCAAAATTTGGCAGGTGACCCTCTACGAAAAAATCTGAAAAAAAATCACAGGTGTTTGTAGACCACTGAGTTTTAGAAACCCCTTTTTATGTTCCTTTATTACATTAATTTTCCAACTTCTTTCCCAGATCACATGGAGACAAAGCACTGATATCCATCTTGATGATCTTTGTTTGTCTCTCACAGAGGGAGGACTGCATAGACTTTACCTAACCAGCTGGCTAGTAATTATTAGTACTCACATAGGCACTGATAGGTTGAAACTGGTGTTGAAAACTGGTTACAAAGATGGCAATTATGCTAAATCCTCTTACTGCATGTATGATGACCAGTCAGTACAGGGTGTTCTACAACAACATAAAAAAACTCTACTAACCATCTAACCTTGTGTGTACCATCAATAGCACAAACATCACCAGTGTCAGTCACCACTAGTATACCATCCATCTCCAGCAGCACAAGTAAGATGTCACTCGTACATAACACCTTTTTAACCATCATTTATCTAATTAATCAATTTAATTGACCCATACTTTATTAACTTTGATATATGGTTATTGTAATGCAGCTATTTGCCATTATGTTTTATTTTTAATTGGTTGTGTTTACATTTAGGCTAAGTATTTTTATATATTACTGTAATGGTCACTTTAATTGTTAATTATTATTCTATTGTTGCAAGTCACTTTGGGTAAAAAAAATCTGCTGAATACCATAACCGTAACAGTTATAAAATATGCTTTTTAACTTTTATATACCAGGGTACATATATAGTATAGATTCATTCCATGTACTCATCTAGATGTTTTAAATATATGAACTATATACTTATTAATTCATCTTAATCTATTGATTTGTTTATGCCTTCTGGTTATCAGTTCAGACACCCACAGCACATGTAACCACCATTAGCATGACTTTAAAAGCAAGCACTGGTAAGCATTACCATTTCAAATAATTATGTTAAAAACATGGATTGTCCTCATGCTTAAGGAATGAATACAGTTGAAAGTTTGGGGTAGAGGCCACACAAAAGGTTTTTAGCTTTGAATGGCAGCGGTTCTTTCTGTCCAGTGTTGAAAAATCTTCACTCAGTGTCACTGATCCTGACATACACACACTAAAGCAATTCAGTATATTTGTCTTGAGGACAAAATAGCTCCATGCTATTAAGCGAGCTATATTTGGTTACACTTTACTTGAAGGTAGCCTATCTACATAAGAGTGACATGACACCGTCATGAACATTTATGACATAACACTTCTGTCATCAAGTGTCATTTGGTTTTTGTCATGACAAGTTAGGGTTAGGTTTAGGGTTAAGGGTGTTACCTATATGATATGGCTATTAATACTTTATGGGGCATGTCACCACAAAAGTTGGTCAAAAAATGTTTTATTGGAATATCTAAAGTTACCTATCTCTAAAATAAGGGGTCATCTGTAAAATTTGTGAGGTCAAAGTCCTTTTAGGCAAGTCTCTGGGCAGTATCCATAATTCCACATAGGAACCATTACAAGTACATCATGTCAATCCACACTGAAATCTGACTTAAACAATTTAAAAATCTATTCCAAAATCTCTTAAATAAGGCTCTCTTATAAAGTGAGGTGTAACTTCAAATGAATGCATAGCAACCAGATACATCCTGCCAACTAACAAAGATAGAGGACAACCACACGTTTCCTTATCTTTAATCTTTTATCTTTCCTTACCGACTAACCATTGACCAGTGATCAATATAGTTGATGTCTGGGACACATCGATAAAACTTTTGAGGTAATGTGAATGTTTGATCTGAAGATGTCATTGTTTTTAGATGTTCTTTGCATAAACCCCCTAAAGAAAGTCTTCAGTCAAGGAGTGTGATTTTGATATTGCCAGTCCCAGGGAGGAATATGGCTACCTAACATGCCCCATATAATGTAAAATCTGCCTGTATTGCGGATAACTAAACTAAATGACTAAAGTCAACTAAAACAGTTGGCCATCATGGTGTTATATTGTGTTGTATTCGTTTAATTCGTTGAGGCGTGCATTAGGCATAGCCTGCCGCATCAATATGACTGATGCCTGATTTAGGGTTACAAAAAAGAAAAGTAGGCTAATAAACACACATCTTATGCTACACTAAAGTGGATCTCTGCCTATAGACTTGAAAACACCTCTGTGTTGCTCACTGTTACTGGGTAAATGAAAGACTTGCTGAAGTGAGCTAAACAAGTGTCACTCACAAATTCCCATAACCCCAACTGGCCTTTTTGAATTCCTTTGCGAAAATGAAAAGTCTCCCCTGGATGCAATTGTAAATTTACCTAGGCCCAATAGCCTAATGTTGCCTCGGAAAGTTATTGCTTGTTTTTTGTTAGCATTATTTTTTTTCATATTTTCCAAAGGTGCCAATAAATCTGGAGAGTACTGTAACAGCTAATGACTACTAGCACCCCCGTCGATGCGTGTGTAACATAGGTGAACTCGTTGGCTACTATTGACAGTATGATGCAATGACGCATCGAGTCTTGTCCCATTTCGTAAGTAAAGATTTCAACCCCTTACACTTCTCACTCCCCAGTGAAGGGGCACTTCAAAGAAGTGGCAGGGTCAAGGGAAGAGAAATAGTACAGGGCCTTTATACCCTATCATGGTGCCAGTTAACCTAATTAATAGTGAATTGTTCCTCATTCTGTTGTCTTTAACATTTCCAGCCTTGTAGCAGCCAATAATGTAATAATGGCCTATAACGTCATAATGGCCAGTGACATAATAATTTTAATGTAATAAAGCCAATAAAGTATTAATTTGCCAATAATGTCATAACATTTCTGAACCAATAACGTAATAACTTTTTTCCTATAATGTAATAAGTTATTACATTATTGGATGGTTATTACGTTATTGGCTGGGTTAAAAAAACAACTTTTTTATGTAATAACTGCAGCCAATTATGTAATAACATACTGATATCACTTTATTTAAGGTTTATTTACTAGATATAAAGTGTCACCATGACACTTTACTTAGCTCAAATAGCTGCTTAAAAACATGACCATATAAACACCCCTACCCAGGGATGGATTACTGCACGGGCCTACCAGGCCCAGGCCCAGGGGGTCAGGGGGCCCTGAAGCCCAAGCCTTTGCATGGAATCATTGCCTCAATATCATTTTCTGGGGGATGACCCCCAAACCTCCCCTCCCACATATACGGCCATAAGTGGGGGGGCCCTTAATACATCTGGGCCCAGGGGGCCGGAAGTTCATAATCCGCCCATGCCCCTAGGTACCCCCCCCACACACACACACCACCACCACCACCCCCGCACACAGCCAAATTACCCCCACACACACACACATCTACACCTTACCCCCACCCCCAACAGTTAAAATGTTTTAGAAGAACGATTAATAACATTCCTTAAATTAAATTGCCTTTACAAATTAATTTATGGCCAGTGGCACAATACTATAGGCCTATACTATTAGCCTACATAATATCTATCCATTTCTAATATCTATTTTTCACTGCCGCTTCTTGTGCTCATCACTTAATTGACAAGGTCATTATTGCGCTACCTAGTGCCACCCACTGACATGAAAGAGTATTTATTTACTTAACAAGTCACTACATTGCAGGCACATATGCTCAACAATGGCATAGCATACTGTTTGCAACAATTAAATAATAAATGTTTTTGGACCGATTAAGTGAAATTGGACAATCTTTCACGGCACACTGGTGTTCCACGGGAACAGTGGTTGAAAATCACTGGCCTATGTTATTTCACACAATGTTTCAGTAATTCAGGCTATATACTTGGAAAAGGCAGTTAGATAGTGTTGGATATGACAATCCTTTTCCTTTTAATCAACTAGCCTATTATATAAGGGAGACACTGATTCATAAAATCTCACTAAATTCATTCTGTAAGGGAACACTGTGTGGGCTATAATAAATATTCAAAGTAAATATTCATATAATAATATTCAAAGAAATATTCATATAATGATATTCAAAGAAAGGTTAACACTTTTTTAAAGTTTACAATACTTTGGTTTGTCTGTAGGGATTCTCGCCAAACTACCACAGAAGTGTAATTATATTTTGAGCATTATCAGTGGTATAAAATAGCGATTTGTTTTTTGATGTGCTAGCTGTGCTAACTCAAAACAGCTGTTAGGCTTATGCCATTTTGATCTGTAAAAATGTCACATGTAGGCATGCCTAAATTCTCCTTACTGCACATTAATTATAGGCTAATATATTCATTATTGAATGCTTAGCTGGAATGATGTTTCCCTATCATCCTATTTTTAAAGCACTTTAATGTTAGGGTGTCGAGCCACTTTTTTTCTTCCCCAAAGAGAGAGGCTACTTTGGCAAAGTATTGTAACAAGCACTTCTTATTACAGTATACATGTACTACTGGTCTGTAGGTACCCAAAAAAAACATTGTGTATGGACAACGTAAGTATGTGATATTACAAATCGTTACATAGGTTGTTAAAATGTACTTCATTATGTAAATGCACTGAAACAAGTACCCCGTAAAATAAAGTGAATATTGACAGATTTAGTAACTGTCTTAACTGTCAGTTACATTGTTTATTATTTACCATTTCTTACTCAATCAATAACTTATTGTTGCCACAGTCAATAACACTATATTTCCTAACAAGTAATATATTAAACTGATCTAACTTGCTCAGATCTTAATGCAAGGAACTAAAGGCATACTGAGACAATAAGAATAACTAATTTTTAATATGTCAACACTTAACATGCAACATATGCTTTTTGTGATTTGATTTTGTTTTCACCCTTGGTGGCAGTCTCTCCCACAAGTACCTTCCCTCCAACTGTTAACCAACCTGCTTCCATTACTAACCAGAATCATGAGGGTAAGAAGAATATTGTCAACATTGTCAAATCAAGCATAAACAGTAAAAATATATAAAATGTCATGCTTTGATTTTCTGTTAACTGTGCTCTGCTTATAGTACATGATGCACACATGTCTACTGTGACATTTAACCAGATGTGCTTACCTGTGTGTCATTTGTTTCACATTCAGTAAGGGTTTTCAATTGAATTTTTTGAGTGTCCTAACTCAACTATTTGATATTGCCCCCTGAGATTTTATACATGGTTGTCTTCTTTCATCAATCACCGTGGTAGAGAGATAATAGTGTACTATTTCATATTTCTATTCCTTATCGAGTTTATTTAAGCCTAGACTCTCAATTAATTTATTTAGATGCTTCCATCCTTGTTTTTCTTTTTCAATTTTAATTGATATTCATATACAGTATATTCACATAATTCTGTAATAACAAAAATAGCATACTAATTGTATTGCACATTAATGCACACTGTCTGTATTTATTTTTTTTAATGATGTATGTTTTTTCGTGATATTGCTTCCAGAAGTGCTAACAACATTACATTGTGACCATCAGAAATATACACATGGAACACAATTCTCACATTTACTAACGCATACAATAAATAACAGATTGCTTTGACCTCCCCACTTTCAAACGGCCTGATCCTGGATTCGGAAGAGAGAGAAAAAATTGTGTATTTGTGGTCTGCGCTCCGAGTCACTCAACGTCCTGTGTCACTGTCCACCACAACACCAGTGAGACTTCATGGCATTCCTGCTATCAGAACGTCCAAATTCTCTTTGGGTTTTATCTCCACCCCACTCATTTGGCCTTTGAGGAAGAAGCAGGAGTCCCCTACCACTACCACCCAGGCGCAAGAACAGCCATTTGCACGTGTAACTAAACCACCTGCCCCACAAACAGTGAGCCTTTTAGGCACATCTCTAAGATCAGAAACATCAGCAGATATCAGTAAACTGAAACAGACTAATCCTCAGGTGGATCTATCATTGCAACAGGCAGATGTCCAGAACAAAAGCACAAACATTGAGTCTTTCCAAGTACTGTCTCTCAACAACCGTAAAAACAAACCACTAGGCCAACCGATGGTATTGAATGTTGATCGAGAAAACAGGACTTTGACTGAGGCACTGGATTATGCATCTGGAATTGAACCATTTTTCAACTCTGATATTGGAGTCAATCCTTTTGGCCTTTATGATCTTGACTCAATCTATTCTCACGTGGAAACCATGAATTCCGATCACCTGGATGCTACCATCTACAATGATGTGTTAATACTCAGCAACCCAACGACTCCTCCTTCTAATGTGGACAAACTCTTTCATAGTCAATATGCCATACTTCCCTGGGGTGTGACTGAAGCTACGGTACTTCAAACTACAATGTGGAGCAGGTGGTCCATTCCAATCAATTCAGTACAGACTTTGCTTTCAAGAGGAGCACTTATGGAGATGTATGAACCAAGCGCCAACAGCAGGCAAAAAACTGACAACTCTATCTCAAGTGAAATTATACTGCACAATTACAAGACAGACTTCCATCTAATGAGCACACAGTCCTGGCATACACCATTGTCTTCAGTAGGAGTCCTCCATGAACACTCCAAAGGCATATTGACTCCTACACCAGTATTAAGTTTACTGCCTACCAACCATAAAACATCTCCAAAAAATAAAACTTTACAGCTATTAGCTTTCAATTCTTCAACACAAAGTAATGGGGCTTTCAGCATGGCAAAACCATTGTTTTTGTCCCTACCAAGTCTTATCATTACAGAGAAAACGATTCAACCTCTTACTGATACTGTTCATGAAAATATGTCTCTCAACCTATCACAGAATAGGGAACCATTAGAGGCTAGTTTGACACACTCTATTTACTTCCAACATGACTTGTTAACAACTGATGATATAGTTCCTGCTCAGTTATATTTGGAACATCTCACTGCAATAGCTACTGCCATGACTCCTGACTCTCCTAGAACATCAAACATGTTTCCCTCCAAGAGTGTCAGTGATTCCATTTTACCTTCATTGAGAAGTCATTTTAACTCTATTCTCAGTGATTATTTGGAAGACACACAACCTAAAATCCCTTTTGGCGAATTAAGCTCTAACTGGCCCATGAGAACTGGTGTGATAATGCCAGACTCAACACGGAAGTCCCAAATAGATATACCTCATACTTCAAATCTGTCACAGATTTACGGAAGCCGTTTTACAGAAACTCCAATGTTTGGGAGTAAAGGCCATAAGCATTATGCAAACACAAACAATGTGTCAATGATGACAAGCTTTCATATGTCATTTAACACAGTGTTGATATCAGGTAGGATGACATTGGATGTTTTGCCCACAATTTTATTATCACCTCAAACAGGACTCACACAGAGTCATTCAGGTTTAGAGTGGTCCTTAACAAGTTCTGTCTCTTCTACTGATATCGTCAGTCACAAACTCTCTTATATTCTTCTCAAACCATCTAAACCTCAGCATGGACATTTAGAACTATTTAACCCCATAGATACATCCATTGATCTTCCGATTGAGACATTGTCAACAGATAATGACCTTTCTCAACTACAGATGAGCCCCAGTCATCTGATAGAGCATAGTACATTTTATTCTCAGGGAAAATGGTATGAGTGGGGTTTCAGTACATTACACTTGCCATTCTCTACCAATTCATTGCCAGTCCACTCTGCCAGTATGAATCCTTTCCCCAAATACACTGTTATGGATGCAGCCCACTCTTCAACTGACACTTCTCCAAGGGTTATTAGCACAGTAATGGAGAAAGCCCAGTCAGCTGGATCTGTCTCCTTTCCACACACTGAAATAACAGTTTCTTCCCTGCAGAGCCACATTACTCCTGGAAGTCAATCAGCAGTAAAGGCCCCATCGATAGCAAAAAACAACACTTTCCCGTCTAACACCAAGCCTACAACATTTGTAAATTCAGGGTTATCTAGCAGCGGGACACAGTACAGAGAAGATGGACATAATGATCATCCACTTTCAACAGATGATAAGTTAGCAAGCCAAATAGGACATGGCAACAAAGAGGCTGCTGTCCAAGTTTCAACCACACTCTTTCCTCTGACTGGTGACAATCATTCATTAGTCCACACACCAATGTCATTTTCCGCACTACCTGATAGAGTTACTGCTCTGGACAGCACTGTGCCTTTTAGCACCACCCCATGGAGCTTTCCAGTCTTGACTGAACTTGCATCCTGTCCATGTAAAACACACTCTCATGTTGTGTGTCTGTGTGGACGTGCAGCCGGGAACAGTATGTCTTCCAGTCACTATTTAATTTGTGCTTGTAGTCTTAGGAATGGCATTGTACTTTTTTCCAATTTGTGAAAAAATGATCATCCTTTTCAGTAGTTCTAGTGGGATGATAACTAGATTTATTTTCTTAATGTCATTAGTGAGCATTAACATTTTGTAGTATTTTCCAAATCAGCTGTTCTAAGGTGGCTTGGGAGCTCTCCTATGGACAAAGAATCTAGTGTTGTTACAGAGGACTACATTATTTCTCTTTAGTTTTAGTTGTGCATTTTCTCTTAGGAGATTTCTAAAGCTTTTAGGCTGTAAAGCCCATTGGAGACTACAATCCCTGTATTGTACTTTGAATCCATTTTAATTAAGTCTGGTGTGTCTATGACAATGTTTTAACAGGTAATCTCAGAACAAAATGTCATTTTTTCAAAATAATACATCAGAAGTCTCCTAAGATTAGTTTTGCCATGCAAAATAAATGTAATTTATTGTAGATATACACTAACAATGCAACTTAATACTTTTTAGTTTATTAGTGCTAGTGGAACTACCCTGTATTGTCAAGTGGAGCATAGCAGTAACAGGATTTTGCGAAAGGCTGAAAGGCTGTAGTAACACAGAAGAAATTAAATCTTCTAACTGAACCATTTGGAAATATGTATATAGATATCTCATAGAGATACATAGTTGTCGTCAGCCAACTGCTCCTCAGGTATGCTGCTATGCAACACGGACATTTAGCTCGGTGGTGGAATTCACTTAAAGTTATGCAAACAATCTGTCCTTTCTTTTTTATTGCAGAGGTATTCTACAGAGTTGAACTTGTTTTCCCTCAACAGAATGAGCCTGATGTGACTGAACTCACAGAATTGGTAATGAAACATCTGTCATTTTTTTTTATCTACTCTAACCTAAAGACCAAAGATAATTTGAAAGTTTTGTTTTACAGCTCAAGTCAACTTCCCACTACTGGATATATCCAAAACATGTGAAGTGTGACAGGTGAGAGATTTTATTCACCAGAATAAACTAAATTTTCTTAACCTTGGATGTAGAGTGCATAAATCTACTTAGTGCTTTTAATCTGTAAAAAATCACTGTTGATTTGTTTGGTAAGTAAACTGTACTGTGTTTATTAAACATTCTTGTGTGCATTCTCCCTCAGCCTAGTTCTTAATTGCTCCCCTTCCCGCTGCCCAAATGCACAGGTAGTTTTTTGACATACTTTAGACATATCCCCTTTAGAAATGGAACAGAAAAAACAAATTTGCTGATGGAATAATTTTCAAGCTTTATACATGGACATGGAAAGAAAATTGCTGTCGCTCACTTGGATCATTATCTTACAAGAAATTCATAAGAAAAAGTGAATTTCAAATGTGTGTTTTACAGGGGCCAGGTTGGGGCAGAGTCAGAGAAGGCTCAGGGTGACAAATAAATAACCCAAAAAGTGTTTGACACAAATAAATAACACAAAAAAGTATAATTTGGAGTAAAATAATTATGTAAAATAGATTCTTTATAATACTAAACTGAACATTATTGACCAAATGTTTTATGTGAGTAAAATTATCATTAACATGTGATATGACGTGTCTATGGTAAATGCAATGTAACAACGAAGGAAGTGCTTTTCAACTGGAGAGAAAACATTAATGCTATTTGTTTTATCAGAACACACACCAGCTTTTTTGTTGTCAGCTGACACAGAGGCATAAAGAGGGCTGTCTGGAGTTCATTCAAAATTTGGAATTGAGTGTAAACTGTTCTCATACATTTTGCTGCAGACAATTTTTGTATTGTTCCATGTTTGTAAATGACCGAGCCATAAAAACTAACCAAAGAGTAAGCTCTCCTCCTCAAGCATAAAGGAAATTGTATTTTGGTCTACCTAGTAGGTTTTAGGCACTGTGATCTGCAAAAAAAAATGTAAGAAATTTGACCAACATCAAAGTACTGTAGGGTGTTCAGTTTGGTTTTATTTGTAGACATTACATCCTGACAGCTCTGGCCCTTACCCTGGTGATAAGATACAATTTCCAATGGCGTTTATCCTGAACATGGAAATGTCTACCTTGTACTGGTATCAAGTCAAGGCAAGGCCATTTTCTTTATATAGAACGTTTCATCCACAGGAGTAATTCAATGTGCTTTACATAAACAAGAGCAAAAAGTACATAAAAGCCTAAAAGGGCAGTAGTTTAAAAAGTAGAATACATAAAATGGATTAGTTAAAAGACAACATAGAATTACTGGAACACAGCCAACAACTTAACCTTGTGCTTCATGTAACTCCAGTTTGTCTGTGGCATTAAATGTAGCTATAGACCAGCTAACACAAAAAAATCTATGGCTATCAGACAGTTTCTTGACAAATTATTAATACTGTGACAAAGCCTCTGTCTGCCTTTGATTTAATACCAGCACGCAACCAGACTTCCCTTTCATTTCTCACTTTGGCCTATAGGACAAATCTGCTCCTTGATATTTTAATTCAATGAACAAGATGTACATCCCCAACCGCCCACTGCGGTCTTCTGATGAGTGTCTATTGTGTAATAAATGCTAGGTCAAATTCAAGACTCTTTTCCTCAGTGGTTCCTCGTTGGTGGAATGAGTTGCCCAGTGCTCTCCATTCCTGTGATAGTTTTGGGTCTTTTAAGAGGGGTCTGAAGGCATATCTGTTCAACATGCACTTAGTTCATTAAGCGCTTCTTATGCGTTATGGTTTCTATAATATTGTTGTATTTCCATTAGGTTGTTGACTATTTTCACATTGTTGTTTATTATTGATATTCTCCTTAATGTAGTCTTACCATGTTATTGTTTTTTATATTATTGATTGAATGGACATTGTTTATTATTGCTTTTTTCCTTCATTTTCATTGTTTATTTCATTAGGCTAGTAATTGAATTGACATTGTTGTTTATTATTGCTATTCTCCTTATTATAGTCTGACTAACATTTTAATTTGTTCTCTGTTAAATTTAAGTATTATATTGTTTTGTATTTGTATGTCACTTTCGACAAAAGGGTATCCAACCATAACCATAACCATGTAACTCACACAGATTCTTAAGTGTTGGCATAAACAGTAATAGGAATGATCAGCACTCTGATTAACAGAAAGAGTGTTTGATCAATTAGCAAAAAGCATCTGAGAAATGTTGCTCAGAAAAGTTGCTCAGATGAGTTTGGAAACTTTGCTGCTTCATTATTTTTCAAGCTCATAAATGGTGTTTTCAGCACAAATTAGAAACATATTAGAATATTGGACATAATGCAGACTATTAAACCACATACTGGAATATTGGACCTAATGCTCTATTCCACTTTCTCTCAATGGCAATAGAGGTAGAGAAAGCAAAAGTATAATCATTTAGACACCATGTGAGTCAAATCTTTAGAGTCATCTTCACCCATATTATATACATTGTTTCCTAAAAATCAGGCCTGTAGTTTTCCTGCTAACAAATCAACCAATCATGCAACCAACCAACAGATGGGTGCATAACCTCTTTGGCAGAGGTAACTGCTGTATCCCTTTAAAACCACATTATTGGTGTTTTGTCTTTAGCACTTTCAAGCCAAAGAGTGCAAATAGAAAGTAAACACTATTAATGACTGATCTTCTTTAATATTTCTATTTTGTTGTCAGGGACAACAAATGCCAGGCCATTTTGGTTCACAATATGACCATGAATTCAAGTGCCATAATGGCAGATATAAAGGATAGGCTGAGGTCCTCAACGATGGATGAAAATGGATCAGTGGTAGTAACGTTGGAAACTGTTGGTATGACTTACTGTTGACACTTCCTTCAGAGTGGATATCAACTTCATCAATCCTTTAACAGTATTTATGAGGAGAAAATGTATGTCTTTTATTCTGATTGATGACAGAAAACTGTCCTGAAGAGAAAGATCTCAGCGATGACCGTTACAAGTGGCTTGAGAGCAGACCCATGGTGACCGTACATATTCCCTGTTTGCATTTTAAGGACCAATATGCCTCCAGAACCTGGTGAGATAGAAATTGATTGTTTGTTTTACAGGTTTTACACAGGCACTATTACAGAAACTAGATGTACCACATAGCGGTACAAAATATGACAGCCGCTCAGTCCTGTACATCCGCGAAAATAAATCACACTTATCAATTTGTCTCCATCTTCTACTCCACCCCCCACTCTTGAAACCGTCAAGGTTATAAGATTAACGTACCTGCAGTAAAAACCAAGCAGGTCCGATAAACATTCTCATGTTTATTTCGGCTTTAAGAAGAACTGGGAATTACATTAAATGTGACAATCATCCTACCCTTATTAGACATTCTCTGCCGTAAACTACAGTGTGGTCCTTGTAGGAAGCGTCTATTGTTTTTCCAACTCACTTTAGATTAACTTCCAACAAAGTTACATCTCTGCAACGCTGCGCCATTTGGTGGACCAACTACTGTACGTATCGGCAATACTGGAAATGCAGCCTTAATGATGATGATGAATATTCGGTTTTCCTTTAATCCTACTGAATTTGTAATTATGTATCGCCCATTATAATTGCTGATACCGATAGTATGTGCGTACCTATGTGTATGTGTGTGTGTGTGTGTGTATGTGTGTGTGTGCATGTGTATATGTGTGCGTGCATGTGTGCATGTCTGTGTGTATGTGAATATGTGTGTGCATGTGTGTGTTTCTGTCTGTGTGTGTATGTGTGCATGCGTACGTGCGTGTGTGTGTGTCTGTGTCTGTGTATGTGGATGCAGGGTTCTCAAGTTTTGAGCTCAGCTTGGAGTGAGATTGGGGGGGGGTGCACTCACTCACTAATTAAAAAAAAAAATTGGAAAGAAGCCTTTGAGACCTTGAATTTGTCATTGTAATTAGAGGGGTGACAATTTTTCGGGACTCCCGCGGGTCACGGTATTCCCGCGGGTTTCCCGCAGTACGGGAGTAAATTTCACTGTTGGTAATGTGATTGGGACGGGACAGGAAATAATAAACGGGAACTGGCGGGAAGCCAGAGAAAAAATGACGCTGCAATGCAGTGAGTGCGCCCAAAAACGAAATAACACTCGTTAATAATAAGCTAATTTTCATTCATTGTTGACATGGTCCATGGAGGCTCAGATGGGTGTCCCGGGACCTGATGAACACGGCGCTAAAAAGCACAAACGAGTGTGAAAGTTGCAGCTGTGACGACAGGGAAAGTGCAGACAGCCACGAGAGTGATTGGTCGTGTAAAACGTTGCTGATGTCTGGGTTACACAAAGCTATAACGACACAATCATTAGGTTTTCTTAATGACCGACAGTTTAGTTTAGTTTATAGATGAGAAATAATTTTGCCATAAAGTAGGCTAGGCCAAATGTCTGTGAAAAGGCTTGATTTACACACCCTGTAAAGTGCCATAAGTAGGCTGGTTTACCTAATGACAGACAGTTGAATTTCGAAAAAAAAGGAATGTTGGTGCAGTTTTGAAATCTTAAACGTGTAACCCCACACAAGCATAACGTGGTTGTAGGGAGGGGATGTGCTATTTTGGAATTTTACCCGGATACAACGAATAGCCTACTATTTTTTGATTGGATGTCGGTGGCTATTTATTTTTTTGATTCGGCTGGTGAGTGGTGCGCTAGTTCTGAACCCTGCGATAAATCCTCTCGTATCCCTGCGCCTCCTCTAATAATTATGCAGATACCTTGACATCCCTAGTAATATTTCTGTGTGAGAAATGCAAGGTGTGATGTGTGAGCGTGTGAACTTGTTGAATTGCGTGTGTCTCACGCCCATTGCGTGAGACTTGAGAAACCTGTGTGGATGTGTGTGTCTGTGCCTGTGGATGTGAGTGTGTGTGCATGCGTGCGTGTGCATGTGTACCTGCGTGTGTGTGTTGATGTATGTATGTGTGTTTGCGAGAAAGAGTGTGTGTGAGACTCTCTTCCAGCAACCCTTCGCTCAACACCATCAGCTACAGGCCAATGAGTGTACAGTCACCAAATATACACATAACTTGGTAACACTTTATTTTAATGTGTCGCTGTTACAGTTTACCTACCTAATTAGGTACAGTGGTACAACCTGTGTAACAACATGTACTATCAGGTACTATCATTAGAGTGCATGAAAATGCAATCTACTGTTATCCGATTTCTTCTTCTTCTTCTTCTTCTTCTAACGCTTTTTCCGCGTTTAATGCGGCTTCAACCGTTTAATGTAGAAACTTCATTCAAACTGCGTTACGTAGGTCTTACTTAGGACAGGTGTGAAATGTATTTTTCATATACCGATAGTATGTAGCATTGCCGATTATGGCATCACAATAGGGCACTTGGAATCCTATGCCAAGTGTTCCGGCCAGAGCCATATGGTTCCGGCTACCTCCAGCAACTGTCTGGCTCAGGCTTTAAGCACACAATCTGGCTCTCTTAAGACTACAGATCCTGTTCAACTGTTTCCTCTGTCCACAACTGTTTCAAAATAAAAGTCTCCACTACAATAATTCCCTATTAAATAATTTAACCATCTAAACTATCCAACTATTTAACTGTTCAACTGTTTCCATAGCAACCAAGATAATTATACTAGCAAACCACTGTAGTAACTCCTTTTTTTCTGATAGTAGCCACCATGGACAACCTAGCAACGACTTCAAGTACCCTAGCAACAGCCTAGCAACCACATTCACAGTTAAAACCTAGCAACCAACATCATTAACCTAGCAACCAGCATAGCAACCACCATAACTACTCTAGCAACAGTCAGTTGTTATCAACTTTGACTCCCGTCAACTGTTTCCCCTGACCACAACTGTTTCAAAATAAAACTCCTCACTACAATAATTCCATTTTAAATAATTTAACCATTTTAACTATCCAACTATTTAACTGTTCAGCCTTTCAAACTGTCAGTTGCCATCAACTATGACTCCTGCCAACTGTTTCCTCTGCCTACAACTGTTAAAAAAAAAAAAGTACTTACTACAATAATATCCTATTAAATAACCTAACCATTTTCACTGTCCGACTATTTAACTGTTCGGCCATTCCAACTGTCAGTCGTCATCAACTACAACTCCCGCCAACTGTTTCCTCTGTCCTCAACAACTTCAACTTCAAAATAAGTCCTCAATACAATAATTCGCTATAAAATAATTTAACTATTTAAACTACTCAACTATTTAACTGTTCGGCCATTCCAACTGTCAGTTGTCATCAATTGATGACTCCCTGCCAGCTTTTTTCTCTATCTGACCTCCATCTTGTTACTTGGATTATATTTAACAATATTTCATTCCGCAGCCATTTTTCCATTTTCATGCACTCGTAATTCCCTGGAATTACATTCTCTAGTTGTACTTGCATTTTGTACTTGCATTTTGTATTTGTGGGTACCTACATATAGTTGTTACATTGTAATACTGAGTGCTTTTACAAAACTTTGCCTACATTTTCATCATAGGCAAAGAGCTGACCTGAGACCTGCTGGATGGGGTATATCTGGTCATGATAGATTTGATATACAAACCATTCTTAGCTCCAGTCAAGGCCTCATTGTCTTCAGTGTACATGTAACAGCTGTGCTGCTACAACCTTGTTACTCTTTGATACAGTGGAATAAACCTATTAAGTGTACCAGTTAATTACTTACATATACATATGACATGTATATTGTGTCTTCGATGTCTTGGAACAGGTCTACTAATTCACTACATAGCACATATATCAACAGTGTTACCCATAAATTAATTTTGATTATTTTGAAATGAAATTCTGAGATGAAATTCAGGAATTTATTTTGAAAAAAAAATTTGAGATGAAATTCTACGAAACTTGGTATACCCCCAGAGAATGTCAGGTTACACATAAAATTTGATGCAGTTCTGAACATCTTCTGAAAATTGGCGATTAAAGCAGAATGATAATGCAATTTCATTTTTTACGGGGGTGTGCAAATCACAAATGAGTGATTATAGGCTAGGTTGATGTGGGCCCTTGAGACCAACATACCATAAACATTTCTTCATCCTCAGTGCCCCAGGGACCAAATAAAATTTTTCCGTAAAAGTCTAGTGGGGCTACATACCCACCAAATTTCATGTGCCCCGGTGGTTCGGTGTCCCGGGTATCGTTGACCAAAAATTCAGGAAGTAGATGACGGGGAAAAAAAAAAAAGCGGCGGTAATTATACACATGGCATCATCATTTAAAAACCAGTTTAAAGTCCAAATCACTAGTCAAATAGTATACATTAAAGGTGACAGAATGGACCAACGTATTATTTTATCTCATTCGCTGATGCTGACATAGCAGTTATGCAACTATGGTCTATCAATAAATGCTCAGATGTTATTTCACAAGCCCATTTACAACCCTATAATTTAGCTGGGGAATAAAATGGTCCAATTTAGCAGATATCTAGTGCCCTTTATGCTGATATGACATCCACATGAAAAATTATTAAGTGAGCTTTACGTCTTTTAACCACAACAGTTGAGGGGGCAACTTCCACCTGAATCTGCAACTCAAATTGGTAATTGGTAATCTCCAACTCAAATTGGTAATTGGTAATCTCCAACTCAAATTGGTAATGTAACATTATGCTACCAGAGCCTGTGTGACTCTCCCATCACAACTTTTCCTCCCAGAATCCTCTGCTTGTCTGTAGTTTCTCCTTAGTGCCTCAGTTAACGATTTCATCCACCACATGAGTGAAGTCTTTACCCAGGTCTAACGGCCGATTCACACCGCATGCGTGGCGACTGCGTGTCCGCTACGTGACCTGTCCGATTTCATTTTGGCGCCCATGTTAACAGGTTAAAGTGTGCACACTGCCTGTGTGACATGCACGTCTCAGGCGCAGCTTGAGCCACACTGAAAATGTGTGCATGATATAAATAGGACCAGCACCTATTTTTCACATGACATGCAAGCGTGTTGGGAGACCAAAAGAGACAGTTAAGAGATTATTTAATAGGCAGACTGGCCCAGCAGTACTGCATCAGTGAGTTTTCTGGTATGAATGCTCACATAAAACGTGACGCAGCAGCCATGGAACACAGACGGAATGCACACGCCATGTCGGCGGTCAGAATTGGCCGTGAGGCGTTTGCAGGTGATGAATACTGAGAAGTAAATCTTTGAAGGATATCCCCTTATTTACTTGCATAGGACTCCCAATCAATGTTCTCCATAGCTTTTTGGGTGTACTCATTTATAACCCGAAGCAGCAAGTCTACCTCATCCTCAGTCCATGTAAAAAACCTCACCTTAACACTTTTAGGTTGAGCCATTGTAACAGCAGCTGGATATCAAGTAACTGCTAAGTTGTGTAACATTAACTCAGAAGAGTGACAGCTGGTCAATGTTTCAACAAATGTTTCTTATGCCAAAGACACACCCCCACTGTAGCGTGTGCGTTCCGTTGCTGTTCCATCACTGACGTGTCACAGTTGCATGTGAGCATTCCTTAATAAGATCAAGAAAGTCTGGAATTTTACATGGAAAGCCGTGACGTTGACTCCAAATTGGTCCGTATTACTAAAAGCATTCCTTTATCTTTTTGTCAATTATTGTCATCATCCTGACACCAGAAGCCATCCTGTTCAATTACTTATGTCATTATCATCATTTTGCATTTGATTGTCAACAAAAGAACAAAAGAAATACACCTTTGCTAATTAAACAAATCCTGACAGTAACAGTAATTTTGTGTCTCTTTTTTCTCGGGACACTTTCTGAAAGACCGGGATGCACGAAACTTGGTGGGCATGTAGGCCCACAAGGATGACACTGACCATTGTTTTTTGTTCAAATTAAAAATGAAAAAGCAAAAATTAGGTGTTGTAATTGCAGGTATCTCTGACTGACATGGTCAAAACTGCACAAAAAATTGGAGATGTAAGATCTTTAAGACACCCCAAATGCAAGCCAAGTTTCGTGGAATTCCGTTCATGGGGGGACATACAAGAAATGAATTTATGTGTATATTAATTGACTGTACACAAACTGGCCTGTAGATGGTGACTGTACACTATGCATGCACACACACACACTCATGAACACACGCAAAAAACACACACATAAAGATTCTTGCACACACATGCAGGCGCACACAAACACACACACACATACACACACATACATGCAGGCAAGCAGGCGCGCACACACACACTCACACACACACAGGCACCCTATTACCCCCACACACACACTGACAAGCGAAAACTCACACACAGAGAAGCACACATACTATACTGTACACACTCATTTACATACACAAAAGTTGGAAGAGTAGGAAATGGAGACAAATTGACAAGTGTGATTTATTTTTGTGGAGAGAATGTGCAGGACTGAGCGGCTGTCATATTTTGTACCACTTTGCGGTGCATGTAGTTATATGTATAATAATTATTTATTGCTTGAATTGTATAATAATCAACAGCATTTTTTGCTTTCAGTTTCATTGATTCACGAGATTTCAAATCAAAATGGAATGATTCAGATGCCGCCAACTGCCCAAGCATAAAGGACATTGAGGTTTCTGAAGGTAGGTTTAATGTTGCAATGAAATTGCCAAAGACATATTTAAATTGTATAATACATATATATTATATGTTTTTTAGAATGAAATCTGATATATTCATGCAATCATCTCTGATAGCCTAATGCACAATTATCTCAGAAAGAGAGCTTGTAGTAGCTAAAAGAAATATGGAATGTATTGGTATACTTGGCACATTATAGAAGACATTGAGTGTTGGGCAGAAATGGAATAGGTGATGGGCCATGTTTGTGATTGTAGGGTTTTTAACTGAACTAGCCTATTATTGCCATGGGTCGATAAGGCCAGAAGGTGACCAAAAAAAAAGACACCATAAACTCTTACAAGAAGCTAGGACTCCAGACTAGGCTAGTAGTAAAAAAAAATAAGGCAATGATTAAAACAGGTATTCAGGAAAACATTGTATGAGTCAATAACCAGAGAAAGCAGCAGTGTGTAAAAACTGTAACAACCAGCTTGAGGTCAGTGGTGAGACATGAATTACACAATATGCAATCCAAAGCAGATGTCCAGAGGCACAGGTAAAGTTACATAAACCAAAACATACATGCCCCCATGGTTGAAAAAGCATCACTAAAGCACCCCCTAGATTAGTTAATTAATGACTCCTTCTGATTCACCTATTTCATATCATTCCGCAAGTAGTCCATTCATTTGTATGTCAGCAAGGAATATGTTGCTGAAATGTTAAAGTCTAAAGTTATAATATATCTAGAACTGTTTCTCTGAAAAAAAAAATTAAATGGGTTTTATAAATGTACATTGCACTTCATCTCAACAGAGACTGCTGCAGACGTGGCTGTGCAGTTGGCAGACATCAGTAACAGTGAGCTGTCAAAGGAGGAGGTGTCCACGGTAGTTACAAAAGTAAAGGAGCTGGTTAATGTAGCCCGAATCAATAAAACTCTGGCCGAAGCCGTGGTAAACATCATCTCCAATGTGATGACCAGCTCCAGCACAGCACAAGCAGCTGCCTCTGAAATGTCAGTACTTACACCTGCTATCAAAGAACTGCTCAGTCCTTCTTGCTCTGATTTATTGTGGCTTTGTGTTCAAAATCAGCTGTGCATTGAGTCTGTACACCAACTATGTCCTCTGATGATGCACCTCATTTGATAGAGTATTGTCATATTTAACTCTTTCCCCTCTCACATTTGCATGGCTAATTGCTCTTCTATACTGAGTGAGCTGCAAGACTACATAGCCCTCTCAGAACTGTAATTTATTTCCTGAAGGTTATTGTGGTTGTGTATATTGGAACACACTTGGAGTAACTGCAGATTTTGGCTTTGCCCAATTGTAACTCCACTCAATCATACACAAGAAAATACACTTGCACGACAGCTCTTCCTACTTTGACTCCCACTAAGCCATGAAACATACTCTGAGTTCAAGATTAACCACAGAAATCTATATTTTTTTCTGCTCTTCACATTTACTGCACATTGAGAAGCATGTATGCACATTGGAAAGTGTTGCATGAATAGCAAAAAGTGAGCCGAAAGTGAATTATTTATTTTATGTTGAAAGTACAACACTAGTTTCTTCAGCTATGAATAACACAAAAGAGCACAAAAGTGTGTGCCACAGCTGCATGGCATTTAGTTTCACATTACTGCAAGTAGTTTCTGTAGATTGTATTCACTCTATGAATGACTTAAGCTATATCTTTTGTATGAGTATTATGAAAGTGATGGTAGCATTATATATATATATAGGTATATATTACAATGGCATAATGACTTTTGTGTGAGTGAGCTGAAGTTAATAAATACCATAAACCTAAATATCACCCCTTTTTCACGGGTTGGCATCACCCAGCAGAGTAGCCTAAACCCATAGCTGAGGTTCTCACAAATAAACATTGCTGAAAACCTGTCACAACAGTCATACACATGGTTTAAACAATTTACTCATGTTTTTCTTTTTGGCCAGTGCTTTGAGAGCTGTGGATAACCTGGTTCAGAAGATTGAATTTGAAGGCCCAATCTTCAGAACCTCCTCTAAGAACCTGGCTGTGGGTATATCCGCTGTTAATGCCAGTGAGTTCAATGGGACCACCTTCAGCGCTATTATCCCTCCCAATACTACAGAACCCGAGGTACCTGAAAAAAAAATCCACTTCAATTAATTAAATGTTAAAATGTTCACAAGTTGATGAAAAGTAGAAATCATGCTTTAAATCTGGTGTAGATCGGGCACATCGGGTACTAATTTCAAAAATTCTAAATGTACAATCTTACATTTCTATGAGTGTGGTATGTATGGTGATTAAAATATTTAGGGCCTACAATGTGGTAGCGCTGACTGAACCTGTCATTTTACAAAGCTCCATAGCCATGTGCTTTAACTGTCAGGAGGAATACTTTCTATGAAAGTCATTGTAACTCTTGAGGCCGAATGCATCAAACTTTCTCTGCAAATATCTGTAGGGCCATATGCAAAATCTGTCTAATGATCGGTTTGTGGAAGGAGTTTTTTTTTCAGACACAACGTATACATAGCATACACCCATTCTCTTCATCATACTGACATCTAAAGATATTTAATTGCTCAGAGATATATGAAGGTGTTCTGCCATTTGGAACTTTGCAAGTAATTAACAGAACTGTAAAATCAGTTCTATAGGAAACAGGGAACCAGTGCAGTTCAGCTAACACAGGGGTGATGTGCTCTCTCTTCTTGGTCTTAGTTAAAAGTCTAGCAGCAGAGTTCTGTATGAGTTCCAATTTCTTTATATGCTTTTTTGGGGGACCAGTAAAAAGTGCATTGCAGTAGTCTAACCTACTAGTGATAAAGGCATGGATTAATTTCTGCATCTTGTTGAGTTAAAAAAGGTCACACTTTTGGCAATGTTTCTCAGGCATTACCCCTGTTGCTAGTGGCAATAAATCAGCGAGAAAAAAGAGAATTTTAGATTTGTTTGAAAATCTTTGATTTTCTGTAAGTTTTCTGGATCACGCACCCACAGAAAACAAACGGGAGAGCGTGGTGTTTGCAAAAAATGTTTCTCAGGCAAAAATAAGCTGCCTGTGTAACTTTACTAATATGGGGCTTGAAGCTTAACTTAAGATTACACTTAGGCCTGCTACTTTTGATTTGACCTGGTGTGTCAGGTTCCCAAGATGACTAAGAATGGTGTCTCGCTTTCTTTTAACGTCATTTAGCTTTAAAAACAATTGTTGCTCATCCACTGATTAATGGAGGCTAAGCATGCGATAAGGGAGAAAAGGCCATCTGGGTTTGTTGGCTCTACATAAATATATAATTGGCTATCGTCTGCATAGCTATGGAAGTTTACATTATATGCTGACTTGTGCTGACTGACCATATGATGTTTCCTAACAGAAGCATATATAGAGGAAAAAGCAGAAGACAGCTCCTTTGGGCCACACTGACACATGATCTCCTAGACTAACATAAAAATCTCTGATTTAGAGACCAACCCACTTCGCGATGTGGTGAATTAAAACGTTATGATCAATGGTGTCGAATGCTGCACTCAAATCTAGAAGAATAAGGATTGAGACTTTGTTTAAGTCAGTAGCAAGTCTGAGATCATTAACTATTTTTACCAGGGGTGCCGTTTCTGTGCTGTGATTGGAATTTTTCTGTGCTAAAACCTGATTGGAATTTTTCAAGGATACTGCTTTTGTTGAGGAAGGTATTTACTGAAGTTGATTACAAACAACTTTTTCAAGTACTTTGCTTAGGAAAGGTAGGTTTCATATAGGCCTGTAATTATTAAGTATGATATTGATGTAATATCATACTTAATGATATAAGATATTTTTAAGTATGGGTTTCACAACAGCGGTTTTAAAAGCAGTTACAAATATACCTGTTGTATTATGAACATATAAAATTTGATTACACTGAACATACATATTTTTAACTGTACTGAAAATCATAGCTCCGATATTTGCAAATATCCCAGAATACGGTTATATCGTCATACCGCCCAAGCCTACTCTAGTAATGTATTGCACATAGCTGAAATAAAAATTAAATGTTCCTCCAAAGAGGTGCTGGGCCTTACTGGAGTATCATCTTTGCAATATTGTAATCAAGGTTGTATTATATTGGGGGTATTCATCTTCGTTCCTCTTTCTACTTTCAGATTAAATTTCTGGCAGAATCTGAGAATCCTCTGGCCGTAGTTACACTGCCAGCAACGTTACTGCTTAACTTAACTAATGCAAATATAGAGGCTATTTCCAGAATAAACTTTGTTTTCTTCAGCAAGACTGGTCTATTTCAGGTTTGTCTCTTCTGTGGTGTTTTATTAATTTTCAAAAAGAAAAAAGTCCTGGTATTTATTTACTATTATATAGATATATATATTTTTTTTACTTCTTTTAGGATGACATAAGAAATGGCTTATCTTTGAACAGTTATGTAGTTGCCAGCAGTGTGGGCAACTTCTCGATCAGAAACCTCAAGGATCCTGTGCGAATAGAGATTGCTCATCTGCTGCACAAGGTAGCCTGCTTTTGTGTGACCTTTTTGCTGAGATACTATACAAGCCCTATCATGATAATGTTGAGTAGTAATGTGCTCATGTCCCTTCCAGTTAAAAAGAGCATGAATCATGAATATCACTGTTTTTGTATCTTTCAGCCAGATCCAAAGCGAAGCTGTGTATTTTGGGATTTTACCATCAAAAGTAAGTTGCTTTTGTCATGATCAGTGATATTGCAATAGTCTCTGGGATTGCAGTTTGGCCTTTTGCCAAAAGAAACAAGATGCAAAAGTGACAAAGCGCTACATTTTGAGTTACAATTTGTGCCTTGTTACTTGCACAAATATAAAGTTCAATCACAACATCCTTACAGAGCAACATTGAACACCACATCACCTAAGGCCACATACTTACACAGCAGCCATTGAACCACCAAATACTCACACAACATCATTACACAAGACTACGCCCTTACAGCAACAACTGAACACCAAATAAGCCTACTCACATCAGGCACCATCCTTTAAAAGCAGCAATTGTACCACAGATATTCACAAAACATCCTTGCATAGACAACTTCCTTACAGAAAGAACCAACATAAAACAAAAGCCAACAGTAAATGCAATAATGCAACAGCAGTTATGAACATAGCCTAGGATATATTCCTACCTTATTTCCTTGTTTCCTTTGTTTTTCCTGACAGAGACTGGTAAAATCCAATTTGAAAGTGTCTTGGGGATAGATGTTGTGCAGGACCAGGAAGTAAAAGTTGTCAGTATTTGTGTTTGCATGTGTAGGAGAAAAAGGGTCAGGTGTGTTGGTGAAAAGGAAGGCTACATTTTCACAACATCAAATACCATTTTTGAAGCTATCCAAGACTCCCAATTCCAGACACAGCAAAGCAGCCCCAAAACATATCAGAGCCCCATTTCCACCACAACGTATACATAGCATACACCCATTCTCTTCATCATACTGACATCTATGGCCAGGAACTCATGGTTAGTGTAGGGGTCTCACACCTTTTTGTGTGTCCCCACCGCAGAAACTGACCCTGCAGGGTCTCTTTCAGGACCCTGCTCAGAGGTAGATAAGAAAAATGCTTGCTATTTTGATAGCTGCTATCCAACATTTCATTTTAATTAGACTACTCTTAGGTAGTCAGAGTCTTGTGACTTCAGTGCACTCCATTTGAAGGTATTTATGTGGTTTACCTTCATTTAGCACACCACAGCTGCCATGCCATTTTAGTCAATCTAATTAGCAGTGTTATAATAAAATTCAACTGTTGATATGACCTTGGGATTATGTTAATGCTAACCCTAAAGGTATCAATCTATAATCTAATGTTGATACTGCCATTAAAGAAATGAGACTTACGGTATAGAAATTAGACTTATGGTATAGAAATGAGACTTACGGTATAGAAATGAGACTTGCGGTATAGAAATGAGACTTATTCTTTTTTATGAAAGTTTAATTTTTTTCCCTCTGTAAACATAGAGCTGATGTGTATCCTTCTGTCAGGCTGAGCTTAATTTTCCACTTGCAGTTATGTCCATGGAGGTTGGCTACAGCATAGGTATAGAAACCTAGATACCACATTGGCCTGTAGAATATACACATTTATGGTGGACGCATCGACGCATCCCTCCCTCCCTCCTAATAGAACTTAACAGACAATGTGGCATCTAGGTTTCTATATCTACAGGCTTTAAACTTCTTATTGAAGGTGCAGTCAGGGTTTGTGCATCAAGTCTCATTTGTCTGTCGCTATGTTTATATTTAAATTTATAAGCAGAAGGTTTTGCACAAAATAACGTCCATTATATTTTATCCAAGGACCAAACGAAACATGCCAGAGAGGTAGCTCACTCCTACTTTCATTTCCCAGAGAAATTCCAAGCAAGGTTTCGTTTTTGTTTGGGGGCAGGCTGCCCCCACTTCGTTTGTTTCCAGTTTTCAGAGCTGGGGGCTATACATGCTATGCTTTTAATTTCATCACTTTTCAGGAGGAATGAAGCAAATAGCTAAAAGGGTAACAATACATTTGGCCATGATGACTGTATGCCACGATTATCAGCACCCATTGAAAGAAAGGGTTACTAAAGCATTTACAAAGTTGTAAGTTGATCACAAAAATATTGTATCAGAGATCAAATTTGGTACATTTCTCTTAGCATCATTGCTATTTTTGAAAGTATTTTTGACCAGTAGGCCAACGTGTAGTGTGCAAATCACTTCAAATTTTCACACTACAACATTTCCTATTTTTATCATGGGAAATACTTTTTACTCTGTTATCACTAGATGGAATTGGTGGCTGGAACAGCGAGGGTTGCCTAGTCAGTCCTGATTCAAGTGACAACAGGACTGTGTGTCTGTGTAATCATCTGACTCACTTCGGGATTTTAATGGTGAGGTTATTGTGTTATTTCATTGTATCATGTTGTGTTATCGTTTCATATTTTATTTCAATGTGAGGTCAAATCCAACTACATTACAAGTTTTCATTTGTTTTCTTTCAGGATATATCAGGCACTGCAGCACAAATTGATTACCAGAACACAAGGGTTCTCACTTTTATCACTTACATTGGATGTGGTGTGTCTGCTATCTTCTCAGCAGCCACTCTTCTCACTTATATTACCTTTGAGTGAGTGTTTTGACCTAAAGATTTTTGAAGTGAAATAGCAAGCAAGTTACTAAAGTTGCTTAATTGCCTGTATTGTCCTTGTCTGTTTTGGAAACTTCAGAAAGCTGCGCAGAGACCACCCAGCAAAGATCCTTATGAACCTCAGTACCTCACTGTTGTTCCTTAACATGGTCTTTCTTCTTGATGGTTGGCTGGCATCATTTGGCATGGAAGGCCTGTGTATTGCTGTGGCTGTCTTTATGCACTTCTTCCTGCTAACCTCTTTTACTTGGATGGGACTGGAGTCAATACACATGTACATGGCGCTGGTCAAGGTGTTCAACACCTACATAAGAAGATACATTCTGAAATTCTGCCTAGTTGGATGGGGTACTAAATTCCTTCACCTCTTAAAGCTAAATGTGTTATATATGATGTCATGAATAAATACAATACACTTATTACATTAAACTGTCCCTCTCTCAGGACTTCCGGCTGCCATTGTTTGCATTGTAGTAGCAGTTGACAAACACTCTTATGGGCTGGAATATTATGGAAAGGGTGACATCGGACAAGAATCATCAAAGTTGTGAGTTTCACAAAGCATGTCAGAAGTTGTCACACAAATACAGCACCATGTTATAGATATTTCAGAGTACTGTTTTTTTTTTTTTTTATCTGAGTTAGAGATGGACTATGAGCTGATGAATGCACTCTTTTCTGTAGCTGCTGGATCAGAAGCAACACAGTGTTCTATGTAACATGTGTGGGTTACTTCTCCATTATCTTCCTCATGAATGTGGCCATGTTCATCGTTGTGATGATCCAGATCTGTGGTCGCAATGGTAAGCGTAGCAATCGTACCTTGAGAGAGGAGATCTTACGTAACCTGCGTAGTGTGGTCAGCTTGACCTTCCTCCTTGGTATGACATGGGGCTTTGCCTTCTTTGCCTGGGGCCCTGTCAACTTGGCCTTCATGTACCTGTTCTCCATCTTCAACTCACTTCAAGGTCAGTAACAAAAATTAATAATAAATATAAGAGAAAGTTTTGTAGATTGAAAGATTTGTCATTTTGCCTGTATACACCATCACAATGAATCAGAAACCAAGCAATCAGGATGTGCTTGAAGTACAGTATAGACTTTCAACTTTAATTCAAGGGGTTGAAAAAAAATGCATTAACCGTTTTTTTTTTTATTCATTGTCACTCCATTTTTGAGACTCAAATGTAATCGGACAATTGACGGCAGTTTCATGGCCAACTGTGACCTCTCTCTCAGTTCAGATTCAGCCAAATGCTGCAAAACTGGTGTGATGGCATTTCACAGTGCATATGGATAAAATATACTGCAAAAGCAACCCAAGAGTTTCTCAAGGCGTTTCTGAGAGTGTTCATCATCTCTTACAGAAATGGAGTATTAAGCAAACTAGTATCCATAGCATTAGCAGTTGTATTAGTTGTATTACTTTATTACCTTTCCCAGAGTTCTCAGAGTTTTTTTGCCATCCTGAAGTCGTTTAGCTAATAGCTGAATAAGACACTAATACTGGTTAATTCCACAGCACCCCCAGTTGAAAATGAGTTCCAGTGTCCCTGGTTAAAAGTTTCACTTTTGATAAGGTTTTGCCTATATTTTTGTAATATAGTAAACACGTCACACTTTTTGAAACTATTTCAGCTTAAAAATACAGCGATAATACCGAAAACAGTGATAATTTTGCTTACTATAACCGTGAGCATAATATACCGTTACATCCCTAATCTTAGCCAATCTTTGGCCTATTGCCTTGAAAGTTGCTGTGAGTGCTTGCTCATTCCATGGCAACGCCATTTCTGGTAGTGTACTGCTGGGCCCCTCACATTGCAGCTTGCGGCTATATTACTGTGCTTATTTTTTGTTACGCCAAATTTGCCAAGTACTAAGCCTGTCATTTTTGGTAGTTACAGGGTAGTTAAAAGTGTTACCAAGGTTGCTATGGAGAAGTGCAAAACAGGTGCTCCGAAGACTGAATCCATTGTTTTTGAAAGTGCTGAAATTTTCGCTACAAATCAAATATTTGATTGTACCAGGTTTTCTGGTGCTTTCACCTTTCAGCTCCTGTCTTTACCGATGTTTGCACGATTTTGAGAATGGCACATATGTGTTGGATGTGGAATCTCAGTCAGTGTACACAGTAATCTAAATTTTTATCCTTTTTCCATGTAACAATGAGGAAAACTGAAATGGCCTTTATTTCTCCTTTAACACTAGACTGACTGTATACAGACACTTAATTTCTGTGCAAACATATCAATCTAATATCATATCATATCTGATATGAATCTCGTATCTGGAACCCGGCAAAAATCCAGATTATTTATTACTTCCACAGACATGGTTGTATTATGTTACTTTATTTGTATACTAACTCTATCTTTATACAAGTCATTATACAAATTTGGTCATTTTTTGTCCCTTAGTCATCTAAATTTGAAATGCTAATTTGCTATGTAATCTTCTCTTCAACAGGACTGTTCATATTTGTCTTCCACTGTGCTTTGAAAGAGAATGTGCAAAAGCAGTGGAGGAGATATTTATGTTGTGGACAACTACGTCTAGCTGACAACTCAGGTCATCTTAATCACAATACTGCATGTCATTTTCAGGCTTAGCCAGGGGTGAAAGTACCGTATTTTCCGGACTATAAGTCGCACCGGAGGATAAGTCGCACCAGTCAAAAAATGTGTCATGTAGAGGAAAAAAACATATAAATAAATATATATATATATGTTGCACCTGAGTCGCAGGACCAGCCAAACTATGAAAAAAAGTGTGACTTATAGTCCGGAAAATACAGTCATTTAAAATTCTTGCCGGTACTACAAACATAATCTTCACATCACTTCATATTGTTCATCTCTTCTTAACACTGAACATTTTTGAAAACACCTAAATAGGCTACATTAATTGATTAATTTTAGCCTATTTGTAGAGCATTCATCAGAATCCTTCTCCCTTCTTTGGAAGTCCCCTCTACCTGCCCTCACTTCTTCAGGATAAACTGTCATAGTCAAGTTTGTCAACTAGTTTTTTCATGAAAAAAGATATCGCTAATATAGCTACGGTATGCATTTAGTAAAAAATAAATTAATAAGTTAATAGATCAATTAATTTCTTAAATGTAGTTCCTTAACTCACCTCTCTTTCTTTTTGTATGGCTTCATGTTACCTTTCCAAATACAGTTAGTTTGCTTCAGTCTGTCGCTAATATTTGGGGGCCAAGCAGCGAAGCTGAGAGGACCTCATTGTGTTTCTACGTTTTCCTATTATTATTATTATATGCAATGGGAGTCTATGGCAGCCCATAGAACCTTATGGTAAAAAGTTGGGAAATTTGGCACACTGATTGGGGACAGTCCCATGATTCATGTCACCAAGTTTCATGTCGGCAACTCGAACCCTCTAGTGCCACCAACAGGCCAAAGTTGGACGTGCGTTCATGCACGTAACTTTTGACCTGTTGGTCCGATAGTCAAGCCGAGTTCAACGCACCCTATGACGTCATTTTCCGCCATGATGGATTTTCCGCCATTTTGGATTTCATCAAAAACACTTAAAATGTATCAGGGGTCACATACTTTCTCTGATTCCCACCAAATTTGACACAGATCATCTTCAGACCAAGCCTCACAAAAGTTATCACTTTTGTCTTCGGAAGTATTACCGTTAAGCCCGTAAAAGCCAATCAAAATTTCTTGTGAAGCGCTAAACAGGAAGTGAGCTCATATTTCAGCAACCCTTGCATGTATCAAAACCAAACTTGGTACATTGACTCATGACCCCATCAGGAGAACCCTCAAGAAATTTGGTGACCTTTGACCTCTAGGGGGCGCTGTAATTCACAAACATGCCTTTTGGCCTGTAGCTGCTGCTGTGCTTAGAATTAAATTGTACTAGTGGTGTCTGGTAATACTGTGAAAGGTCCTTAGGTCAACTGAGGGCAACCTGTCACATCAATATAATTTATTCGGCCGCCATATTTGATTTGATCAAAAACACCAACAATTTCGCACAGGTCACAAATTTCATCTGATCTTCACCAAAATTGGCACAGACCATCTTCAGACCATGCCTTGTCACTTCATTTATTTCTGTAACAATTGATAGAAGCGTTCGCCCGTCACATCCAATCGAAATTTGTGGCGAAGCCGCCAAACAGGAAGTGAGCTCATATCTCAGCAATCGTTGCATGTATCAAAACCAAACTTGGTACATGGACTCATGACCCCATCAGGTGAATGCCGAAGAAATTTTGTGACCTTTGACCACTAGGGTCACTGCAATTAGCAAAAATGCATTTTGCCTTGTAACTTTTGACGTGAAACTTGCTTTGACAGCTTATGGCCATACGTCTGATTGCAGCATTGAGCTAACAGCATTCCGTTGCCATGGTTACTCCGGCCTATCTGCTTGGCCCCCTCATTGCTGCTTGCAGCTATATTACTCTATTTCTCTTTGAAGATAGCCTACATTGGATAGAAGATAATCCCACAGTGTGGTGCATTCCTTAATTAGTTAAGTTATTCGTTTATTGGTTGATGAATAATTCACTGTTGCTTTCGAGTCAGATGTGCTCACAGACAGCCTATCTGCCGTAATGCACAGATCTCGTAAGTTTAATTTAAAAATCACATTGGAGGAAGCATAGACTAAAAGATTGAGAAAGGTATGTGTTGCATTAGGGAGTGAGATTTGTCCATTGACCTTATTCACCTGGCAGCCAGAACAAGGCTAAAGGGTACACTTGCCATTACACCTCAGTCCAGCAGATGGTGGTGGTAATGCACTCCGTTTGCAAACTGCCAAAAAAAAAAAAGCTCACCAAAAAAGAATAAGGGTTCACTAGCCTGTTCTTCTTCTTCAGTGAGTTTTTTTTTGGCAGTTTGCAAACGGAGTGCATTACCACCACCATCTGCGGGACTGAGGTGTAATGGCAAGTGTACCCTTTAGCCTCGTTCTGGCTGCCGGGTGAATAAGGCGAATTGCCCTGTATGTCCAGCCCTGTTTTTGGCAGGCAGCTGCTCATCTCTCTTTCCAGTACTACATACCGCCACTGAATCTTATAGTGGTTAGCAGTACTGGACCACCTGGATTTTCACCCCTGGGATTAGCTATTAAATACAGAACCGACTCATAATTAAAAAAAAAAAAACGTTTTGAGTTATCGATTGTTAGGACAGAAAATATGTTTCTCATATGATATAATATTTCAAATACAGACTGTTGGATTGATCTTATGGAATTGTATTTTTTCAGACTGGAGCAAGACTGCTACTAACAACACCAAAAAAGTTAGCTCAGACAATCTGGGGAAGTCCCTGTCCTCCAGCTCTTTCAGCTCAAGTACAGCTAACTGGACATCGAAAGCAAAAGCCTCTTTAAATCCTTTTGCTAACTATAACAACAGTTCAGGTAAGACAACCCAATTTCTGCATCCATATTTAAAAGAGACATATTGTATAGGCTATGTTATATCCACTACATAGACAAAAGTATTGGGGCGCTTGCCAATACGTGCCCACAGGGACGACATGGCATTATATGGAGTTGCCATATCCATTACATGGAGTTGCCACCCCATCCCCTGTAGCTGTAACAGCTTCCACTCTTTTGGGTAGTGAGCTTGATAACTTGCTAATGTTGGCTTGTTAATCACCCCAGACATATTTTTGGAATAGATGATGGCTGCCATTACATGTTTCTGGATTTAGTTAGTTTCTAGGCTGAATGAACGTTTCCTTGACAGTATGCAATGGGCTCTGATGTGCATTGGTGATGTGTCAGAGCACTGATCAGCACTGATGTGTAGACTAGGCCCACTTTTGCAAAAGTTAACTTCTAGTGGCAAATTATGAGGAAATTTCATGGTGATGATGTCTATCAGTTAAAATGTGATGTCTTGCCTACAGAAGCCTTTGTTATTATGCTAATTAGCAGGCTTAAAATGCTAAATCATAGTCTAAAATATAAATATAGTCTAGTAAAGGTATTAGGTTTCCTGTGTTACAACTATGTCAACAGTATCTGCAGATTTCTGAAGAAATTATTTGTAATTTTCATTTTTTTCAAAAAAATCCATTAAAAGTCCATTTGTTTGGTCGAAATAATGAAAGGCCTAATTTGTCCACTTTGTCAGAGAGTAGTAGTGGAGTGGTTATTGGGAGGATCTGGATAATTCTCGAAACGTTCATAACGTTTTGAGGCTGGGCTGATTACTCTGAGTTTAAAAGAGAAATCCAGCAAATTTTTACATGGATCTTGACTGCTACACGTCACAGAGTAGTACTGTCGATAGGAAAAATAACGACCAAAATCGGTGCTACCGAACTGGAGTAGCTGCAGCTAATGGCCAGTACTCCCATTGAGCTACAATACTAGGTCTGGGAGCATCAGCTAAATGTGCCTTTTTTGTCTCTTAAAGGAACACGCCACCCAATGTCAGTAGTAATATATGTTCTTACCTTAACTTTCACGAGTTGAGTCATACCTCTCCCGTGTCGATATGTGCACTCAAACGCTGTGGTTCACGGCGCGAATGTGTTAGCATGTTGCTATGCTAGCGGGCTCAGACGTAGCCATAGAGGGAGGAAGATAGCAGTAATCAAAAACATCCACGTTTTCCCTACTTAAAAACAGTTGCACGAGTAGTTGATAAAAATGTGTAAGGTCACACAACATGAAAAGTGGCGATTTTTTAAGCGAATAAACAGGAGAACTACAATGTGTGGCGCAATAGCACTTGGGAGTACTTCGACCTAGCGTAGTAATATTAATTAACACCCCCACCATTTATTTTCGTGGGTTTATCACTAGGTGGCAGTGTCGCTAAGTCTTGCTAGGTCACACTTCCCGGAAACTTTACAGGCACAACTTCTCAGGTGCTGAAGGGGAAAATGAAAATGAGTCCACCTTTCTACTAATAAAGATGACTCTGACCACGACAATCAGGGGAGACCACACGCTAGGTCAAAAACATTAGAAAGAGTGACTGACCACCGTGCTGAGGAGGGAGTTCCATCTCCACCACGGGCCAGGCCGAGCAGAGTGGGTGATAGGCCGAGTCGCTCTTGCAAGTGGGCGATAAGGACACAGACGTTACCGACCAAGAGGAAGAGGAATTATGTGCCATTATTGTTTTAAATAAAAGCATCATGACACATATGGCCATGGTACCAATCATGTTTCAATCTACCAACAGCCCTTTGTGGATGTGAGATTGATTCTGACAAATCGCTTTCCATCTTTTTATGTGAAGTAGGAAAAAACAGTACGCCAACAGCTAGAGACTGCTTCAATTGTTGAGAGGTCTTCTCTAAGTCATTTTTCTTTCTTTTCTGCAGGAAGTCACTAGTGGCTGCCATTAGGGCAAAGAAACACCTCTGCAGGCTCCTCACTTGACTCTACATTACCCTATCTTGCATTCCCAAGCCATTTTGCCTGCGTAGCTGTCTTGACATTAGCCTACACCCTTGTTAAGTACTTGTGTTGTCTCGTTCAAAAGGACTTTGTCTCTATTTGTGTTTTTGATTCACCATCGGATAAATTATAAAAATTGGCAAAATTATGTTAAGTCACAAAATCAGCTATGCACTGTAGTGAAGTTTATGTACAAGTTATATTTAAGATCACAATGTGATATTAAAAGAGAGAAATTAGAAAGTTTACGGTCATGTCCTGTGCTATATTAATATATGCTTCAAATTCACTGCTGTGATGTCCTGTGCTATAAATGTGGGTTTCATTGACTATGTTTTGAGTATTGAGTATGAGTGGTTTAGCTCCCCATTTTAGTGCTCCTTCTCCATACTTAACAATAACAGGATGGATAAGGTAAGAAACAAATTGGTGGGCTTAATTTTCAGTCAAACTCCTCAGAATTTTGGAAGTGGCATGGTGGCCTCAGATATGTCAAAATGTATGGAAGTATGTCCCATGCACAAGTGTCCTTAAAACCCTCTCACCTCTTCACCAAAATAAAAAAGTGCTCCTAAGTGTCTTAAGCGTTGATTAATTTCTCTTCTGTAAACATATTCACTAAATGCCTGACATTATACATGACTGATCCCTCTACATAGCTGCACATCTACATAGATCCTTACAACATATCAGCAAATCAATGTGTCAAAATATCAGTGCATTCCCAATAATGCAGGATAAACGTGAGGGAACAGTTGGAAGTCTAGTGTTACAATTTAGTCTGTACAAAGTGTGTGAACTCCCACCGCTATAGTTTACTCTCTGTTTGTATCGATATCATCACCTAACTGCAACCCTCTGTGTCATCACAAAACTAAAATTACCTTTGTGTCAGCTAAAATTAAACACTTAAATGAATGAGCTGGAGTTAAAACAACGTACTGTCTACACTGCAAAAACTGCTTCTCTAATAAAATCTAGCCAAGTATTATTAATATTTTCTCTTAAAATCATTTGACTTAATTTAAGAACACTTTGATTTATTTTAAGACATCCCATCCTGAAAATAATAAATTTTCATAAATTATAATAAATCAATATTATAATAAATAATAAATTTGTCTGCCAGTTCGTAAAGCAAATTTGTCCTAAAAACAAGCAAATTTGTCTGCCAGTGCAAGACTCCTTAAAATAAGTAAAAATTATAACCTCTCTGTACACATACAAAGTTCAAAGTACAATGCTTCGATGAGTCTGTAGGCCATCTCCACACTATCATTGAAGTGTAATGTAATTTTGATTCTGGTCAGTGACTTACCAATAGTGGTAACACTCCATAATAAGGTGCCATAATAAATAGCAAACTAGTAATTACCTAACCCTTTGTTAATATTTGTTAATTGTTACTAACATATCTATTTGGCACAAGTTAATAGTTTTTTCATCATTAATTAAATATTAGTTGTTTGCATAAAATCTGTATGTTAGACCATCCTTAAAAATATTCTTGTTTGCAGTAACAGCCAAAAAAAAAAAAAAAAAAAAAAAAATGGGTCGGTAGGTAGGTATTTTTTTTTTCAAGATTCAAAGTAAAAAAAAAAGTTAAATTTTGGTCATGGTGATTACGTAGATATGAATTTAAACAAATGTGCATATTGTGACGTAACTGACTGGATCCTCAACCCGTGCCTTCAGGCGCATCGTTGCAAACCTCAATCTGATGCAGGTTATGTAGACCAGCCTTTCTCAAACTTCTTTGACCTGAGGCCCAGTCATGGCAGACTTTGGGGTCATAGGGCTCATCTACACATACCCAACCCCACTCCCCCCCAATCAAATTGTCATTATCATTATCACAATCATTATTATGCCTATATTGTTATACATGCACTTTCACTTAAATGTTTTGTGACATGCACATCAGAGGACCGCTTTACTAATGTAAGATATAATTTCATTGCTTTTGCATGGTTGCATGATGCTTGCATAAGAAAATAAATACTTCTCAAAACAGCAACAATTATATGGGTGCTTTTGTTTTGGTATGTTTCCCTCATGCAAGCATCATACATTGGTAGGAAATGGAGAAATACATGTTGTTTAATGAAGTTTAATTTGAATGCCTGAATGTAAGGATTCAGGAAACACAATACCAGCTTTTTTTGGCGAGCAGATAGGCGTAAAACACTGATCTGTTGATCTTTAACAGATAGAAAGAAGGCTACAATAGCTTTTGGCCACGTTATTTTCAAATTTGACAATGCAATACTCAGTGCTATATTATACAGTCTCTCCTCTGTTTCTATGGAAGTTCCAAAAATCAACGTCGTTCTATTATGTGTCGTAAAACAATTAAATAGCATTCAACTGGTTGAAGCGGAGCTTTGATACCAACGTTATCGATTAGTTTCAGTTTCTCTCGCGCAGACGCCTGCATTGAATGAACGCTCATACCACCACTTTATTATATGGCTCCATGTTTAATGACATCGATAGTAGAAACGTTTGTTTTCTTTTTTTGTCGGTCCGCGGTATCTTGATCAACTGGGCGCAGCAAATTATCAGGCGAAGCACCGGGCCTAATTTCCTCCACTTAGCGGACCAGCAGTCTCCACGTTGCGGACCCATATTTTAAGAAATGCTGAATAGACCACAACCAATTTCAATTCTTCAACAGTCACCGTTAGACTAGAGGGGAGAAAGGATGGGAAAATATCTGGGCACAGTTCTTCCAGAACTTCGTGCCAAGTAAAAGCGTTGTCGTTGTGTGAATGAAAGGAAGCGTATAGGCCATACTGTAACATGCGTAAACCAATGGTGTAGATGACGCCACAGGGTTTTATTTAAGAGAGCGTTTGTATGTAGGCAATTTATATTCACAATACTTAGGCCTACTAAAATAAATAGTATTTTATTTGTATTGGTTGTTTAGAGTATAAAACAAAATCGGTCGGTCTTAACGCAAGTTTACAACCGGCAAGTCGGTCGGACTAAAAGGGGAAAAAAATAAATATTTGGGTAGGTTCTAAATTGACAGGGTCGGTCGGGTTACGGCAAACGAAAATATTTTTAAGGATGGCCTTAATGTTTTAGCAAATCTATTAACTAATATTGTATTAATATGTGTTAATAGTTAACTAAATGTCTTTTTGGCACTAATTAACAGTTATTTCTTACATCATTTAAATGTTAAATGTTTATTTACAAACTATATGTTAATAGAAAAGTTAATGACTTATTATTATTTAACTTATTGTTAGTAAACTGTGCTTCTGCCTATCCCAATATGAACCACTCCCCATAGGACCCTTACCATAGATAGATACTTTATTGATCCCCAAGGGGAAATTCAAGAAAAAAACAGAGCTACCTTGACATGCTGCCACTCTTGTTGGCACCAGAACCGCTTGCAATAAAGTTGGTTAAGCTTAATTAATATATTAATGATATATAACTATCAGTATGGGGGACCCTTATAATAAAGTTTGTTAAGCTTAATTAACATATTAGTAGTATATAGCTATCAGTGTGGGGCCCCTTATAATAAAGTTGGTTAAGCTTAATTAATATATTAGTAATATATAACTATCAGTATGGGGGACCCTTATAATAAAGTTGGTTAAGCTTTATTAATATATTAGTAATATATAACTATTAGTCAGACGGTGAAGGGAATGAGACCAAAACTGGCTTATCACATTTATTACTTTAGGAAAAGTTCATGCCTTCAGGCACTGGCATACATAAAACAGCATCTGCACAAGCAAAATAAAAAGAAGTAGTTGACTGGGCTATATGTATGCATCATTCCTATACCATCACTGTCAGCTAGCCCTACTAGCAAGGGAGACATGTATGCAACATGGAATGTTCAGGTGCACAGAACAACAGTTTATTAATATTCTGAGACTCATTAAACACTCACAGACATAGACCATACGGAGGTAATGCATAAAGATACTGCTAAACTAAATGTACATTAATTTCCTGCTAGACTGAATTGCACTTTCCATGCACACTAAGCTAAACTACACTGAAAGCATGAAAAGTTGCTAGCGGAGTTTACAGCTAGTCACGTTAGCCTCAGTGTGTATGAACTCGTGGTCATAATGAAAACATTAATACACGTTCTCCAAGTTGCTAGAATTGCACCCAAATCCTAACAATACATGTAAAGTAATATAATACAGGTGGTATATCGAAGTTTTCAACTTAAACAACATTTTACCGTTACAAAATGAAAACAAAGTGGGGAGTGCTTCATACAGCCAACCTACCCAATGCAAAGCATACCGCTTCTGATCAGCTATGGCAACAATACAAGGACAAAACGCAGCAGAGCTGCAGTATACCGTTTCTCCAAAGGGGGCTCCAAAACACCAATCTCAATAAGGCTGCTAAATTACGGCGAAAATCACATACAAACACTAAACTACATTTCTAACTCTGTTACACCTCCCTCCCCTGAATTTCACCAAATTCACCAAGCAGCAACCAAATAGTACTTCCAAAGGCAAAGGGTACACTACTTTCAAACACTAGCCAGAGGGTCACCAATTACATGACAGCCAACCACCAAGATATCCAATAAGGATGAAGTGAAAGAAGAGGTGCACAAACTCTCACACAACCAACCACTGGCAGAAGGGTGCCTTATACACCCCACAAGACCATAAAGCCATAAACCTTAAATTCCATAAATTCTCCACAAAGCTAATCAGAAAAGCTAGATAAATAATAAAATGTCATTAACTTTTATATTAGCATATAGTTTGTAAATAAACATTTAAAAATTAAATGATGTAAGAAATAACTTAATTAGTGCCAAAAAGACATTTAGTTAACTATTAACAAATATACAATACAATATTAGTTAATAGATTTGTTAAAAAATTGACATACAGATTTTATGTAGACAACTAATATTTAATTAATGATGAAAAAACTATTAACTTGTGCCAAATATTTTAGTAACAATTAACAAATATTAACAAAGGGTTAGGTAATTACTAGTTTGCTTTTTATTATGGCACCTTATTATGGAGTGTTACCAAAATAGTGATTTGTTGTTTTTGATGATTTTTCATGCCCCTTTGCACTACTAGCTATACTGTAAGCTATTTCATTGTTTACGCAAAAATAGTCTAGCTCAAAACTACTGCGAATAGCGTATTTTGTAACTTTGAACTCGTTATCATCCATAAATAAACCCCAGGTTGTTTTAACTCTGAATCATCCAACCTATGGGTCTCTAATTTTTTGACAGAAACAAGGAACCACTGAATGTCTTAACCTTTTTTACTGTTTTATTTTGTCCTCGTTTAGACAAAATTTCCTCCAGCCCTATCAACTTCAAATGTTGCCCTTCTGATGGCGAGGCCTCTATCATTCCAGTGCACCATGTGATTGATAAGATGAAAGGATACTGTTCAGTGCGTTCAGAACACTTCTACAAGAACTTCATCATGTCTGACAACTTCAACCACAACACCAAGTTCTAGAATTGAACCTCTGCAATGGATGACAATGGATTGTCATAATTTCTTTGTCCCTAATTAAAAGAGCAGAAAAACCTCTATGAACAATGCAAAAAATATATTTTCTAGACAACTCCCAATAAGAGACGTGGGTGTACAGTATATATGCACGATGAAGTGATGGGATTTTAATTACCAACAGTGCATGTTTTTGCAAAAAAAAAAATTGTGATTTGTGTAAGCTTGCCATTTTATAGTTGTTGTAATGTTATCTTAGAGGACATCTTTTCATGATAATCCTTTTATTGTGCCATACAATCTCTCCTTTTCCACTGTGATCATATGACAAGCTACTGATGAAATATAGTTAACAGATCTAATGTAACATATTTAGTCACTACTGGCCATAGTAGAAGGAAAATGTAGCTGCTGGTATATGACATAAGCTATTTATTTAGGTAGTACATTTTATGTTGTTTTTTGAAACATTGTTAAGATAGGACAACCTATTTATTTCGTTGGTGGCTGGCTACATGAAGTCAGAAATTGTTTGAACATATATGTTTACGATCACAAAAGAGGTTTTAAAGGGAAACCATTACGTATGATGTTTTTAATTCTTCAATTTGTTCATTGGACACTTAGTCATGAATAATTAAACATTATTACAGTTATTACAAGTTGTGGACTAAATTCAATTAAACACTAATGAGGAAAATGCCCACTTGTCACAAATGCATCTTTGTTGTTGTTGTTGACTAATGTTTATTGGGTAACTTAAAAGTAGATCCAACTTTTCTCTTTATCCTCAAGACATGTCCGAAAGCTGAAAAAACTCACTCCAGGAAATTGTCAAGTGGGTCAGGTGCTACAGGACTGGAAATGTCATATGTTATATATATACTGTCTGAGTGAGTGGCATAAAAGTTTTTTGTACAAGATGAAAAACTGGAACAAATCACATTAGACCTTGCATCCAGTTACACAAAAAAAGATAGTCAGTTGAAGGATAATTGTATGTGCTATATAAAGTGATTTTAACCATGATGTCGGTATACCAACCTTTAAAAGAAACTACAAGACATATTATTGAAAACGTATCCCCAAGAGACAAATACTATATTCTGATTGGCTGGCATGGGGTTATTAATTCTGTACATTGGGACTCCTGAAGTAGATAAGTAAAAAAAAACAATGATTGAACTATAGCAACAAGCAGGCTTTACAACAGTGGAATCAACAAAGCAAACTATCGAATATAATTTTTTGTACAAATTGAATTATTAATTAATTATTTAATTGAATTATTAATTAAAATTGAATTATTAATTAAACAGTTATTCATATTTTGTATTTGAAATACGTAATCCGGAATACAGGTTTCCATTAATTCCCAACACTGACTATAAATGCATGCCTATTGCCTATACTGTACATGACTGGCAACATGGGGTATAAATGGAATAACAGCCTGTAAGGTGTCCCGATAAACCTACGCCCTTGCTAATATTGTAACAAAGTAACCAATACATGTAAATGATCTGGTACTTTTTCTTTATGGTGCTTTTCAGAGGTCAAAGGTTGCAAATGTGAGTAATGTGAAGCATACAGTCACAGGGTTGGTGCAACAAGTAAACCGTTATGATAAGACAGTTACAATGGGAGTTTTATGTCTCCTTAAATATTCCCTCAAAAATTAATTTCCTATATAGATCAAAATTACAAACTTTCAGAGAAACATATTACTTATTTTGCAACTCTGGACTCTGGGCAACATTGAGTTATTTCTCCATTAAGTATCACTAGCTTGCTGAGAATGCCTTTGTGAACAGAACTGCTTACACTCCTGGTCATTCCTTTCAACACATAGGCATCTTTGAACATTCCTCTTCAGGCGGGGTGATCCCATTCCGTAGGGTGCTACTTCACTGAAAAAGAAGCAACATTTCACATGAGACCAGATAAAGCACTAAAATATGTGTAACAATTAAACACTGGATTTCAATCCTTTACAGTAATTAAACATCTTAATTATGAGACCCCACTTCCATGTGTGGCATGCAAATTCTCACTATTCTGAAAGCTATGTATCTCTGGAGTATATACCATCAGCCAACAACTATGACCCCTAAGAGGTGAACTGAATAATAAAATGTTCTTGTTACAATGAAACCTATTAATGGGTGGGATATATTAGGCAGCAAGGGAGCATTTTGTCCTCAAAGTTGATGTGATGCAGGGAGCAGGAAAAAAAGTAGAAACAAGTTTAAGGATGTCAGCGACTTTGACACGTGCCAAATTATGATGGCTGTATGACTGGGTCCGAGCATCTCCAAAACTGCAGCTGCAGGATGTTCCTGGTCTGCAGTGGTCAGTAGCTACCAAAAGTGGTACAAGGAAGGATAACCGGTGAACTGGCGACAGGGCCATGGGGGGCCAAGACTCACTGATGTGGGGAGTGAAGGCTGGCCTGTGTGGTAAGATACGACAAAAGAGCTTCTGTAGCTCAAATTGCTGAAAAAAATGAATGCTGGTTATGATAGAAAGGTGTCAGAACATTTAGTGCATTGCATACTGCTCATTGCAGACTGTTCATGCTGACTCCTGTCCACTGCCAAAAGGTCCCATCATGGGCAAGTCAGAAATGCATCAGAATTGGACCACGGAGCAATGGAACAAGGTGGCCTGGTCTGACGAATCACATTTTCTTCTTCATTCAGATAGAATGACTGGGTGTTTGTGCGTCACTTTCCATGGGAAGACATGGCACCAGGATACATTATAAGAAGGCAAGAACTGAGCTACCTTTCACTTCACTGGCCAATAACTGATGGTGATATTTTTTGTTTGCTTGTTTACTTTCTTTTTGTTTTCAATTATATACATAATAATTTTAATAGCAGGGGGGAAAATAATCATATTCTAAAAACAACTGAACCATTTTCATACCACTATCTCTGAATGTGCCAGTCCATGCATAACACAGCATTTGACTAGAGTAGAGTTAATCCAACATGACATATAAACATCAGCCACTGCCATCTGCAAAATATCATCATATTTGCTGATAGCCCAGTACCATTCAAAAAGGCTGATAAAAACATATACCATTTTTGTGCTGATATTTCAGCATCCTTACTTTAAAGGATTTGCTGCTAATGATAGTAACTTTGTGGGTGCAAATTTGACAGCATATTTTGCCGACAGTGCACACTGTGGCCAGAGCAAAGTCAGATGCACAAAGTGGGCTGAGTCAGGCCAAAGTTAATTAAAACAGATAGATAGATAGATCAGAATTTAACACTGGTTGCATGTGATTGATTTATTCAATTTCACTTCACCGGAGAGGTGTCGCCTATTTTAGAGTCCCTGTCTTGACATAGCTTCCCGCTACCTATATCACTGCCGAACTCGGGACCTGTGACTCTTAAGTAGTCCTATTCAAACTTAATTTATGTCAAGTTATGCCAAGGTGTTTGTGAAATATCGCCTAAGCACATTGAAGGACCTTCGTCAAATCTGGCACACATAATCACCATGAAGGCAAGATTCACCAATTAGATATTCAAATGCATAGGGTCAAAAGGCCAAAGTCATACATAAAATATTGCTCCAACTGACTGTACAATATAAGGATCTTCATGAAACCTGACAGTCAATCACTAGTATAAAGGCTAGATTAACCGATTAGGCAGTCATTGTTACTGGGTTAAAGGTGAAGGGCTCGATCTAAACAATCTGAAACACAAGTACAGATGGTACTAGTTAAAAATGGACACTTCACTCACGTAAAACATGATTCACGCAGCTACGTGAAATGTAAGTACAACTGCAGCCGCTTGGGGGCAGCATAAGTCCGTTGTGGCGTTCCACGGTCGAACCGGATGGAGCGTTCGACAGCAAGGGCTGTGAGGGCCGAGTTTTCAGAACCGCAAAAAAAGCAGTTTTTCCTAAATAACTACCTGAACCGTGGCACTGAGGATGAATCTTTTATGGTATGTTGGTCTCAATGGCCCACATCAACCTGGCACATAATCACTCATTTGTGATTTGCACCCCCCCGGTAAAAAATGAAAATGCAATATTATTCTGCTTTAATCGCCCCTATCTTCAGTTAAGATGTTCGGAACTGCACCAAATTTTATGTGTATGATTGACCTGGCATTCTCTGGGGGTATGCCAAGTTTCGTAGAATTTCATCCATGGTGGGGTCTAAAAATAATTAGGTTTTGTGTATTTAGTGACTGTACACTCATTGGCCTGTAGATGGCGGTGCACACATACACATGCACACACACACAGGCACCCACATACTATTGGTATTAGAACGGCCGATACATAATTACAAATTCAGTAGGATTAAAAGAAAGCCAAAATAAATATTCATCATCATCATGGCTGCATTTCCAGTATTGGCGATAAGTAGTCGTTTGTCCACTAGATGGCGCATCGTTGCAGTGAGACGTAATTTTGTTGGAAGTTAAAAGTGGGTTGGAAAAACAATGGACGCTTCCTACAAGGACTGTACCGCAGAGAACGTCTAATAAGAAAAGGACGATGTTCACATGAAATGTAATTCCCATTTCTTCTTGAAGCCGAAATAAATCTGAGGATGTTTATCGGACATGCTTGGTTTTTCCTGCAGGTACGTTAATCTTATAATATCATTAAGGACCTAGGTAATGTTACCGTTAGCGTTGGTTGAGTGATGGAGGCCAATTTGATTGATTGCATTTGTAGAAAACTATGCGTTTATACCAAGCAAATTGATAGCAGCACTGTAATTGTATCTTTCGACTGTCATTTGTTGCACGTGCTACAAAATCATTCTGTGCAATGGAAGATTTACCAACGTTACACCGGTCTGATACAGTTTTGCCTATACATGCGTGAGACTGAGACGCCTGTTTATTTTGTTTTAAGTGCGTGCTGGGTGTGAGAGGGAAATCGATGTGCTTTGATTCCAGCTTGGTAGTTGTAGTCTGTGAAATTAAAAAAGCATGTGTGTGTGAAGTATCCAAACAATGACACCTTCATTTCATTATGGCTGCTTTAGCAACACACCTTAAGCTACTGTGTAGTGGGTCCCATTTAGAAGTGGCTACTTCATTCGCGCTTTCCTTGACTCATGGAGCTGCGTTAATTTTATTACAACTTTTCGCCACGATATGACAGTTTAAGTCCGCTTGATACTGTAAGGCGTAAGCCATTGGTTTCAAAGGAGATTTTTATTTGTGTCGCCAGCATAGCCTATTGACAATTTATGTTGTAAATAGGCCTACCTTATAAACCTACCTGTAGCTTAGGGAAGCTAACAGCTTTCTATTAGGATCTAGTTTGTTAGTTACAGTTTTGTCATAACTCCCTGATGCATTTTTGCATTTGGAATAGCCAGAGCGTGGATATCTCAATCGGAAAATTAAACAATATCGGGTGCCTATGGACTAGGCTGGGTGAACCCAGCCTGATCTGCCCGCTATTTATGTTTTGATTTCTTAAAAGATTGAGCTTGGTCTGGTGAAAGCCAGACTAGCCATGGACCTCAGTTACACAATGCAAGGGAACATGAATCAGCCTATATTTGCACGAACAATAACGGACAACAGCTCTTCAACTTTGGCCCGTTAAAATGTGTATGAACAGTCTAGCGACACATTTCATCAAGGCCCATTTGGACATGTCAGTTATTTGCACCACTGGTTAGATGTAAAACAGCATTTCGTTTCAGACTTAATTTGTGCATTAACAATAACGTTTCAGACTACTGTTACTTAATTTGTGCATTGACAATAAAGTATTACATGAACTAAAGATGACTAAAATCTTATGTGGAAGAAGAAACATTCACAAAAAATCCATCCATCCAAAAATGACCTTTGTTTTTGATAGCTGTTGAAAACGGCATGGAACTGACAGAGATGTTTTTGTTCATAAATAAATAAATAAATAAATAAATAAATAACATTATGCTGATACCTTTTGCTTTTCCCAAATACAATGTAGCCTAATGGTGTAAGTGACGTTTCATCAATCCAGTTGCAATGGATGAACTGTGATGAACTGCCCTACTTGTGATTGTTTAGAGATTTTAAAGGTTTTATAACAATGCTACATCTTCTTTGGCTATTCTACAATCTATTCACCTTTTCAGCACCAGTAGGCTACTTTCTGTGCAGCAGCAGACACACACACTCAGGCATGCCAAACAAGCATACACAAAAGTTTCAAGAGTGGGGGATGGAGTAAAATATGGAGACAAATTGAAGTGTGATTTATTTTCGCGGAACGGATGTACAGGACTGAGCGGCGGTCATATTTTGTACCGCTATGCGGTACATCTAGTTTAAAATATGGATTAGCCTTGATAGCCTAGGCTACATTATTTCATAGAGATGTCCATAGTGTAGGCTAGAGCACGCACCCTGCACCTCTCTCCCTCAAAGGGGTTTAGCCTGCATCTCCCCTAAGCAAATCAAAACGGTGGCTTGTGCAATAACTTTTCATGCAGACTTCAACTGGCGCGGTGTAGCCTACACAACTTGGTTCAAAATTGATGCATTCAAGTTGACTTTGCAAAGTTAGTATTATAGCCTATTTATCACAACGTTGTCAGTCGCGAGGTCAATCGCAAATTTATTCAAACGGCTAAGGAATTAACTGTAGCTTAATTTGTGGAGGTCGAAGAGAAAGCACCTGTTTGACATAGGCCTACGCGTAGTCACGGGCGGGCCTGGACGGGTCTAAGCCCGTCTACTTGTCAGTCTTGCCCATCCGATTAGAGGGCTTTCCTTCGTTTAGGCCTACGCTCACCATCTTAAAAAGACACGCAAGTCAACACTGCGCTGAAACTCAAGAATCAGTCAAATCACGAACAGCCACAACTCCGTTTAATTGTCAGGTGTGATGAAATGCGTTCATTCCACTTTTTATGTCATAAACGTTGCATGCCTATGGAAAGGTTTTGTGGTAGGATTGTTCAATGGTCAAGCTGTTGCTTCAATTTGTGTTTTAATTTATGCGACGCACCGATGCTGGGTTCATCAGTTTTGCGCAAGTTTAAAACGTTTAGCCAACTGCGTAATTTGTCATTTTCGTTCTATAAGTTCCACTTTTCATGTCATGAATGTATGCCTATGATGAGGCTTTGCAGTTGTACAATATGGTCAATCTATTGTCTCAACTGAAATTCATGTGATGCTCGCACTGATGCTGGGTTCATGCACTTGGCCTAGAACAACATTTTGGAGAGGGAATGAGAGAATGAACGCAAGAAACACTTTTTAATTAAACGTAGGCCTAATTCACAAAGATATCGTAAAACACTGAAAGTTAATATTTACACCACAAGTCTCACGTCGCTCTCAAGCTCAGTCGCCTTCTGCCCTCTTTTGAGCTTGCGAGAGGCTGAAGCAGTCATACACATTTGCACAATTGTTGCCGCGACGCAGCCTACGAATTTAATACAAAGTAAATAATGCTTAATTAAATAAAGGCATGTGCTTACACAGCCTATAAGTAAATAAAAGAGCCCGGTCATAATTTGAGGATTTACAGTAGATGAGTATAGGCCTACAGTAAATAATAGGACTACAGCTAATTTATAACTCAAGCAAATGTTTTCAATTATAACATATCATTGCACAAATTAAGTTCAACGGTTAGATTTATCTGGACGTGTTTTAGGCTAAGTTTGCTGCAGCCTGTAAATAGGCTAATGATTTTGAAATGATTTGAAAACAAACTCATGTGGTCATATGCATTTTACATAGGCAAGCAGGACAATTTGGGAGTTTTTGACTACATGGAAACGATACAAGTTATGAACATCAGACGCTTGAGTGAAATCTCCTTATTAGTGATTGATAGGCTATCTATCAGCCTTTAGGCACTGTGTTAAAGCAGGCCGTGAACAAAGGGTTAACGTATAGCCTACAGGTAGAAAACAGAAAAATTGTGATAATATAACGTTAGCTAAGTTAGTTTGCCTGCTAGCTAGCTTATAAGTAGGCTATACAGTCTCTCAATGGGATTTTATGTGATCTATAATTTACAAGTAGGCCTACAATAGCTACTTCTGTCTAAATAATAGGCCTTTACCTTATTCAGTGTAAACTTGGAAAAGATCAATCGGGCCTTTCACACTGTCAGTTCTTGCAGTTCATTACCGAGTAAAAAAACAGCTGGTAACGTTAAAAACAGCTGTTCAGATGGGCTCATAGAATTGGAACTGTATATGAAATGTTGCGCTGACTGAGCTTACCAAAATGGAGCCCTGTCGGGCTCAGAGCGTAGGCCTACTTCATGCCTAACTGATCTATCTTGCTCCGCTCTAGAATCTTAGGTCAGTACTCAAACATGGAGAGGGTGGAGAGGCAGACAGACCTAAGCAGATAAGTCTATCTCTCCTCTTCCCTTTAGTGAAGCATTGTACAGTGCCTGTCTCTCAGTAATGTTTTAAAATGAGAGCTTCGTCAGCTGGCATTAGGCCACTTTGTCGGCAGTCATGAGAAGTTCGCTTGCTAACAGAACATAAATATGCTGGCCAGAAACCTCGTGAATAGTTCAGATTTTTTTTTACTACACTAACAAGGTTGAATTAATAGCATTTGCCTACAGCATCTCCTTAACAGTAGCCTAATGTTAACAAAATGACAGCATTCATTTGACAAAGGAAAACGAATTCGGTCACTCAACGCTGTGCCACAGCAACCAGTGTACAGTCCTACCCAATACTTGATGCAGCTAGCATTGTCTGACGGTGGAGTGGGTTAATGCACGCGTATTTCCAGAACAGGTCTGCAACTTTCAGGCAGTCCTGAGTTCGAATCCAGGCAAGAGTAATGATGTGATGTTTTTCTTTAGAAATCTGTTTATTGAATCGAAAGTTGTAGCCTACTACAGACAGTCGATGAGGTGTTCTAAAGTAGCCTAGGCTTAGACTGGGTGTAGGCAACTTCTGCGGGGTAACGGGAGCATTTTTTTAAAACATAACTTGCATCTTTCCATTCCAACCATTATTAGGCCTAGGCCTATTTTTTATCTTTTTTTTCGCAAGGTGTTGCTCCTGGCAAGACTTGTTTATAAGACGTTTGGTGATTAATTGATAGCTGTTTTTGGACGTTAAACTTTCTTTATAATGAGCGCATACTGGGAGTAAAACAACTTGTTGCCGTTTTGGGACATTAAGCTACGTTAAGCTTTTTCACGTTAAGGATTTTATGTCCTTAATTTATTTATATATTTAGGCTACTTGCGCAACCCCTGGATACTCTTATTGCCACACAACAATTTTGGACTAAAATCCACCAGGAAAATTCTGACGGCACCGGCCCCCCTCCCTCCTAGGCAGGGCCGGAGTGGGGCCACTTTTCAGCCCGGGAGTTTCAGGCCCAAGACCGGCCCACTTTTTTAGTGGTGGTGGAAATTGGATGAATAGGCAACATTTCAGCTCTTACTATCCTGTAGTTTTTATTATAGGCTACCAATATTCCACTATTCCACAAGGATAAGTTGATAAGTTAACAAAAACAGGAAGGAAGAAATAAAGCATTTGAAATGTATCCCACAATTCCACTAAGAGGCATATTGAACTATTGTTTACATGTTTTTTCTGCATGGGTCAGCTATCATGTTGTTGTTTGGTGATTTGCTCCTTTACTACACCCACTTCTGAGCAAACAAGGCATATAGGTTAATCATGTAGCCTACTGCTGTTATATAGCCTACTGTTCTTTCATACATAAAATCATTTTAATTCATATGGTTAACTCTATTATCCTTTCTACTTGTCCCTGTAGTCATAGCTAATTTCAGGCTCATCATTTTCAGCGGGGGACTGGCTGATCTGCTGCTCAGAGGCTACTTTTGTTTTTAGGCCTAGGCTACTGATCAAGCTTGAGTTTTGTTATCAATATTTCCATAATATTTGCAAAGTCTATGAATCGCCATATTGGATGATACATACAAATAGGCTAATTTTTAATTAATTTAATATGTTGCTTGTGAATAGGTTGACAACGCTACAACGTCCAGTATTAGCCCAATAATTAGGCTAGGGCGCCATCATGGCTAATTTACCAGTTGCCACGTATTCTGTCCTCTTCAAAAAAAAATCTGGAAGCTTGGCACATTTGGCAGCATTTTCCTCCAATACTTTTCGTCTTATTTACCTGGCCTTTTCAGTCCCTCATGACCTCTTTCTACCATCCATCCTCCCTGACGCTTATCACTACGGTAGGGCCGGCCCAGCTGGTATCTGAGAAAACTTTTTAGAAAAGACGGGCTATATGGACCCAACCAATTAATTCTTCTTGGGAGGGGAAAACAACCCATGCAGAGGCTGCGGTGTTAGGCATAGGATGCGAACGTGTGTAGCCAACTTTAAGAGAAGATCGATTAACGTGGCAAATGTCAATATATTTCCCTCGACCGGCCCAAAAGTGAAGCGGGCCACCAGGAATTCTCCCGATTACCCACTCCGGGCCTGCTCCTAGGCTACCCCCTCCCAGACATCCCTCTGCCGGAAGTTCCAGGAGTCTCCCGCATATTGATAGCGGCTCCCTGACGCCCGCAAATTAGATACAATCTCCCGGAATCTAGAGTGAGCGATCAAGAGCGCGCATGCGAGACCGCGTGTGAATCTGAGTGTAGCGCGCACACGACGGGAGAGAGAAAGGTGGTGCGTGTGTGTCTGAGCGCATCCAAGACAGAGCATCCTGATTGGCCTGTTTCGCTAAATCAACCAATCAGTTTTCAGTGTAGGCGGTAGGGGTCGACCAATTATCGGCCGATTATTAGGGCCGATATTTAGCATTTTTATAAAAATTGGTATTGATCATTTTTTCCACCGATAAGCCGATATTGAAATGGATAAAGAATGAAACGCGCTACTTTGTCTGTAAAGCGTCTCTCACTCCCTGAATTTGCTGCTCTGTGGTCAAGAGCATTGTCCCGCCCACTACACCGTCTGATTTGTTAGTTAGCACGAATGCAGCCAATCAGGATCGAAGACTGAACACAGACAAAGTTTAGGATTCTCACTGAGGCAGACTGGGCTTCAGCTGTAGCCTACGGAGCTATTTTTCGAAGGTAAGGAAGGTAGCCTACATTGCTGAAGTTGCAGTGAATCACAATCATCTACACTGAAGTTACAAAAACACCACTTTGTAAGCTATTGTCTCTTTGATCCGGATCAATAAGTAAAGCACCCACTTCCTTCATTTAGCGAATTCCCGATTGATGCACGTTACTGATGCTGTTTACTAGTTATCCCACAAACTCGGGTGCTGCGCGTCGGGAGTTCTCTGCCTCCGCCTCGTTCGTTAATTGTGAATAACGGGACACCTCGGCGGACATAGTACAGACAAGTCCTAAATTATGCAATAGCGAACGTCAAGAAGTCTAATTGCTCCTTTTTGAAACGGACTGTCAGAAAAGACTACATGCACATGCCAACCGTAATTTAATCCGACCTGAACAAAATCGCGTCCTGAGCTGGCTGTTAACTAACGTGCCTTTTAGGCTCTCAAAAGTGTAGCTTATAGCCTACACATGGACACAAATTGCATGCTTAAATAGCCTAAGAACTATTTTAAAACTGTTTTGTTAAACTATTCAACCGTAACACTTGCCACCGCGCATGCACCTCTTCCTCTCCTTCTCCCTCTCGTGCACTCACACACACGATGGCAAAGCATCCTTTTTGTGACAGGTCCCTTAACAAGCACATAGCCCATTGTGCAGGCCTACTCTATCAAAATAATTGCTATCACTCAGCTCTTGGATTAACATGATACACAGGATTTACACTTGCAAAGTGATGCAAGTTGATAGACAATTGTGTATCAAAAGAAGAAAGAAAAGTTTGCAAAATTAAATGATTTTGAATTAAATTTTTGCAGCATATAGCCTTTACTATCTACCCCCCTTTTTGACAACTGACATATCGGTTTTACATATCGGTTATCGGCCTCCTGTTTTGGTAATAATTGATATCGGTATCGGCCCTGAAAAAAACATATAGGTCGTTCCCTAGTAGGCGGGCTTTTATCTCTTTTCTCCCGAACTTACCTAGCGTTCATGGGCTTCGGAAAAACCCATATGGAAAAACATTTCTATTGGTGCATTCAGGGCACTTCGGAATGACAAGGACCGCCCCCATGGCTACTTTGTTTTTCCGACAGCAAGTGTTCATGTGCTTTGCCGTCGGAATGTGTGACAAACACGGATGCCACAACAAAGGTTAAAACATACACTCACTAATCCTAAACAAACAACTGTATTTGCTTAAAATATAGTGTAAGACGCTCGTAAAAAAAAGAAATGCAGCTTTCAAGTGACAAAAACGGCAAATTCCCAAGTTCACATTAAAACGGTTGGACATGAAAGGCCACATGGACTACAAACGAACTACAACGTGACGACAAAAGTGATGACGAGCCCCTAGATTTTGCGAACAGAGTTGCCCAGTTAGTGGCTCGTCATCACTTTTGTCGTCACGTTGTGGGGGCTGCATGATACCTCCCTGAAATGACTTTTTGCAGGTTGGGATGTCTGCGCACACATCAGTAGCACAAACAAAATATATGAAAGGAACTGTAGTGCTAATGCAATACAACAAGCCTATCAACCACAAACCAGGTACTTTCAATAAATGTGTAAGGAACTAGATATTTAAGTGCAGTATAAAAACAGCTTTGGGTGGATAGAAATTTCAAGCATCATGCAAGGACATGTATCTGGGTATTATAGCACTCCAGTTGTTGCCTGTATACATTTAAAAAAGGCCAAACCTACAGACAATGTCAACAATAACACATGTAATTAAATAGTTGAAAAACCAGGCCCTTTCCATAGATTAAAGTAGACCTATAAAGGCTTACATAGACAGTTCCAACGAGTTCCACAAACCACTTATCAGCCTGAGTGGCCCATTAATTAGTAGGCTAGGCTATAGGCTACATATCAACATAAGAGCTTGTGCTAGTTTCTGCCCAGCAATAACGTCAATGCTTTAGCTCCTAACCTTTCTCTCTGCCTTCCATCCATGTGTAAAACAGCAAGCAAGCAACCACGTAAATCCATCAACTGTCAAAAATCCTGTAGTTTTCCTATAGACAGTAACAGTTAAGTGTTTTCTGTAGGCTAGGCTAACGTTACTGTGTGACATGCTTTACACTAGGCTACAGAATATAAATCAACAATAGGTTATCAACACGTTTGCAGTAGGCCTATCACTGTTGCAGAAATCACATACAAGAAGGCATCATCTTGATTGTTTGTACATTTTTGCACATTCCAACATAAGTGTAACATAATGGAACTATTCCTGAATAGCATTGCCTAGTTCCCTTCCACAGGTATCTTAAAGGATTCAAAGAGAGAAACAGACTGGTGTACCAAAATAATCTCAATTTATTATTTCAAATGGTTTGGTTAAAATATTGACGGTTGGCAACCAATACAGCCCGAGGGCACACAAATGACCAACAGCACGGCCTCACTACCACACAAAACACAATGTATCAGACACCTCAATCTCAGTTAGCACTGCAACCACCATAGGCAAACTCTGTATACAGTAAGCATGCAAGCTCAACATGGTAATACATGTGAAACCACACCACATCTATGTTGGAGGCTAACTGCGGACAAGTGTTATAAAGTGCGATGTTATAATACTGCTCTGGTCAAACCATTCAAAATAACAACCCTCCCTTTAAAAAAAGGAAAGAAAAGAAACAAACAAAACAAATACAAAGAATGTACAATAAGGCTTGGAGGTGCAGTACAATTCTTAACATTACGATGGGGGAAAGCGGCAATTACACCTAGGAGCACTCTGTGTCGTTCCTGTTTACAGCAATACAACAATTCGCCAGTGTGAAAAAAAAACTCGCTGCTCCAGCTCACGACGTCTCTGCTTTCAGCTGAGAACAAAGGCTATGCGCCGACCAGTATGAATGAACTCCTCTCGTGCAACTTTTAGCAAGTTGTGCTTGACGCTGAGAGCAAAGGCTATACGCTGACCAGTATGAATGAACTCTCGTGCAACTTTTAACAAGTTGTGCTTGACGCAAAGGCGAGGATTCCGACTCCAGTATGAATTAACTTCTACCAGCTCGCACTTGACGCACGCTGACCGGGCCAACCAAACAATTAAGCAACTCTACACGCTGCTTCTTATCTACTTCCTAGTCCCAACCACGCCCTATAGTACCTGAGTGAAAACCTAAATAGAGGTGGTTAGCCTACAACGGACTCCCCCTGTTGGAGGGGAGTAGGTATAGATAGCCTACCTAGATGTCTCAGTCCTAACAACGCACTTCATCCGGTCACATAAGGAAGCATGAGGAAACTTGTTGTTTTTCTGCCTTATTTTCTAACTACTTTTACGAGTCTGCAGTATCACTGAGTACAGCCAGAAACTTTCTAATGAGGAGACACAGCACTAAAAAAATCCTCCATAGAAATGCATGGGGTTAGTTTGTAACGCCGTTGTCTACACATATCACACCCCTTCCTCGGTAAAACGTCGACATGTGAATACATTGAGCCAATCATGTGGTGTGATGTGAATACATTGAGCCAATGATATGGTGTGTTGTGAAGACATCGTGCCAATCATGTGTTGTGAACTCGCCGCTGGAGCAAGATTGGTGTCGTGAAGCCTTGCGCACGCGCATTTCTGCCAAATAGGATACCCGATGAGTGCCCAAAAAGCATTGCAATATGGCCGCCGAGTGGAGGGACTTGCCTAAAAGGACTTTGGGACAGCTGTTACAAGGGTCTGGCGTCTCTTTGTTATGATGCACTTCCTGCGACGCGGTCATTCATCCGAGAGAACAGTGAAGGAGTGGCCGATGCTGGAGCTCCATACAGAAAAATGTGAGCACAAATCTGGCACAAACCGACAAAACAGCAAAGGAAATGTCAATCCAATCCAATTGGCAATCGTTTTTTGCCTTTTTTATTCATGCCCATTACAACTATAGACTATATTACTACGATAAAGATAGCCTATAATATAATAATATAAAGTCAGGAAAGTGCTTCAGAGAATTTTGCCATGTTATCCATTGAGACATAGGACGTAGGCAGCAATTTGGCCATTTTAAGTGTGAGCTTAAACATTACGCTGGATATGCTTGATAGTGCAGCCTGGGTAGAAGTTCACCAGGATCTGAGGAGGCCGGAGGACCTTCTTTAGCCTCCTCAGATAGAAGAGACTAAGCCTTCTTGATCAGGGTAGAGGTGTTGAGGGTCCAAGAGAGGTCCTCAGAGATGTGGACACCCAGAAATCTGAAGCTGGTGATACACCACTTCAGTCCCATTGATAATAATGGGGGTGTGTGTGTTAGCTTTAGACTTCCTGAAGTCCACAATGAGCTCTTTGGTCTTCAATAATTCTGTTAACAGGCCTTGCAGGAAATTGTGGGAGCATATGAATTATATGCAAGCCTAATGCTGCCCACTACAGCTAAGTCTGCCTTCATCCATGAATTGTGACTGGTTTCAGAAACAGCATCCTCTGAACAGCATCCTACAGAGAGTAGCTTAGTGCTATTAACACCATCTTAATAGATGCATGGATTGCATCTTAATAGATGGCAAGGTTGTTGTGCAGGATGGTTGTCAAGAAAAGTGACATAAACTGTTGCCAAGATATGGCAGAATGCTTCTTTGAAAATGTTGAAAGTAAGGCACGAGGCTACAATGACATATACTTATTATTTAACAACTATACCTTTACAAACTCCATGAAAGAGAGGACGAGACAGGTCCATACAATGGGAAAAGCACATGATAAGGGATACAAAATACAAGATTCTACACCAATCAAAGACTTAATTAAGGTTTTATAAGAGATTAAGGTTTTATAACAATGCTACAATTTTTTTTGGCTAGTGCTACACATCTATTCACCTTCACAGCGACAGTAGGCTACTTGCTGTGCGGCCCGCACACACACACACACAGGCATGCCAAACAAGCATACACAAAAGTTTCAAGAGTGGGGGGTGGAGTAGAAGATGGATACAAATTGATAGTGTAGTTAGGCTGATAAGCATAACAATTGTGCATTTTATGACTAAAGAATGAAAGTTTCAACATATAATCTTCACCCCCTAAGGTATAATTTCAGACGTGGAGCCACTTCAGATATGACCTCTGGGGCTAGATATTTGCTGTATAATATACACATCTTTGAGGAGTAAAATATTTTTACAAGTCATTCCAGAATTCTACTCTGAAGATCTAGAATTTACATTAACTGTCATTCAAACTGGTTGATTGAGTTCATTATGACAGTATCAAATGGAACCTTTAACTGGCAACATTCTTATCACATACAAATGTGATTTATTTTTTCAACTTTAGGCCTATTACTGCTATGCCTATAGATAGATAAATACATAGTGGAATGGTAGATAGTAAATAATATGATAAAGAGCAATTTAATAAGGAACCCCTTTCAAAAGAATACACAAGTATTTGTCTCAACAATGTTTTCCTTTTTTAATGTTATGTCTCTATTGGCTGTGTATGTCCAGGCTAACAGTCTCCTGAGCAAGATCAAAGATCAGTGCACTTGAGGGCAGCCTGTTTGCATCTGCAACACATAGTACACCCTTTTTTGCAGCCACAATGGATCAGTTCATAACAGCCATGGGAGGCCTCTGGAAGAGTGGTCTAGAATGCTGCCATCCTGTCTCATCCTTCATGCATACTTTGGCCTAGGACACTGACTGGATCTGCTCCCTGCTATCTTAATTCAATGATCAAGATATTATATCCCTAACCGCTCCCTTGGTGTTATCATAACTTCTGTTCTTGAGTTGAGTATGATTCACCACTATTGTTCAAATAACTTAGAAATCGGTGTTATTGTCCCATAAACTAGTGGCACAGTTGATACAAAGTAGTTAGGGATATGGGTAAATGCTACTTTCCTGTTTATAATGTCTCTTTTTTTCTCATTGCTGTTTATTGTGGCTTTTTTGGATTTGTATGAGGTAGAACAACTGATAAGCAAAATTACTGTGTAAGAGTTTCAGAGTATTGTCAGGATTACCATTAAGGAGAAGACCATTATTATTATCGCTTTGGACAAAGGCGTCTGCTAAATCCATAACCATAACCATAACCATTCAAATATATAGAATAGAGAGTAGACATATAGTATCTCCTTTCCGGGTTCAATGCAAACTTGATTACTTTCTCAATTAGCTTTGACCTGTCCACTTGGAGGTGTCACAAAGTTGGGTACTCAATGCTTACTTGCATTATGTGTCTGTGTACTTCCTCCTGGGATGGATTTGATATTCATCTTATATGGTGGTGGTTCTTTGACCTTATATGTTTACTATGCGTGTAATGGATATGAAAGCTGTAGCAACTAGATTGATAGTTGGAGAAAAGAAAGTTTATATTCATGAAGTCAACACTGCACAATTAAATTTATGTACATCTGTTCCTGACTCTAGCACAATCAGTTCTTTATGCCCTATGCACAGGATTAAGCTGTTGTGGATGGTCATCTACTTGATGGTTTGTGGCACCAACAAATAATTACACGACAACATAACAACAGCAGTATAGCTTAGCGTCAGTGTCTCTTAGTTATGTATTATTTTAAAGGTGCCCTGCCACACAAAACCGTTTTTACTTGTATTTTTTTAAACATGTTAGGTCCATATGTGTTTGTGCTATGTTGTGAATGTGAAAATGAACAGCTAACTCCTCTGTCAGCTCTAGCCACTGAAAAGAAATAAGCGGAGAAATTAGGCCAATTGCAAAAGCTCTTCAGATTGACGTGGAATTGATGGGCTCATTACTATTCTACGACCAGTGCCTGTAAGTAAAGCGTAATTTTGAACTCAAGGAAGTGCTATGTTGTTGATATTAGTTGATAATGGCTGTCATGTTATGGACGAAACCTACTAGCTGTTAGCCAATCAGAGTCAAGCAGCTTAGCTCGTTGAATATTAATGAGAACTGGCGCAAATCGAGCTGAGTCTTCATGCAGGCTTTCAATACCACACTAGAATGGCTTGAAACAAGGTAACCAAAGCATGTTTTCCACAAAAAATGTTACAGAGTCCATGGTAGAACTTCAGACATTACCACAAAGTAATGAAATACGTGTGGCAGGGCATCTTTAGATTAAATTTAAGGTTTGATATGTGCTCTCTTTAAGACTGGGGCTGTGACATTCTGGGAACAAACTTCAGGTAATTGGTTCAAGTCAACAAATTTATTTCAACTATAACGATCATATTTTGAAACAACATGTAAATTAATCAAGATAACTTTCATACCTTTTTTGACAAGAGTTTAGGTACATTTTTGTTGACTTGACTAAGTAAAGGAAGTTAATTTAAAATAAATGTCATTGTCAAATTAACTCAAAAACGTAAGGCAGCAGGGTAACAAACCTTTTTAAGGTAAATGGGCATATCATTTTTTACAGTGTATGTGGTCTTCTGATGAGCGTCTGTTGTGTCAACCAGTCATAAACGCTAGATCAAATTTAAGGCTCTTTTCCTCAGTGGTTCCTCATTGGTGGAATGAGTGCTCTCCGTTCCTGTGATGGTTTTGGGTCTTTCAAAAGGGATCTAAAGATAATATCTGTTCAACATGCACTTAATTTATTAAAGCTTTCTTATGCGTTATGGTTTGTATATTATAGTATTTATTTATTTTTATTAGGCTATTGATTGAATTGACATTGTTGTTTATTATTACTATTCTCCTTTATGTAGTCTTACTACATTACTTAATGTAGTTTACTGTTACTTTGTATTGTTGTTATGTGTATGTCGCTTTGGACAAAAGCGTCTGGTAAATACCATAACCATAACCCAGTCCCAATCAGAAGGGTTTTGCTCAGGATCAAGCACTAAAGCTTGGTACCAGGCACTGGCTTGATAAGTGACCCGCTTAATATGTTGCTCAAGTGCAGCCTTTGTGGGTTGGATGTTCTCTAAAGCTCTAGATTTCTGTGTGAACAGGTTTTCTGGCCTCATTCACCTCAATGATGTCACTTGTCCTATCATACATTAGTACTACAAAGCGCTCCAGCAGTGACATGGATAGTTCACTCTGATCATTCTTCAATTCCATGAGCTCATTGAAAGTTTCTGTGAAAGATTTCCATGTCTCCCATGCAGTTTGATGTCTTTGGTATCAAGCACTAGCAGATCTTGGCTCTTCAAGAAATGGGTTCCCCATCTCCTCAATCGATTCACTTCGCTGCTCATGGTGATGGTTTTCAGATTGTGGTGACATTACATTTTCAAATTCAGTAATTACTCTGGCAATTTCAGGGCCAGCCACCATCCAGCATCACAGTGCCCCGGGATTCTCTGTTAGTCCAACTGCTCCACCAGATCCTTTGATGAGTGCATTGTTCTGTTCATGACACTGGTCTATTGCCGTGGCTGAGGACTTGTTGCATGTCTTATGCACAACAAACCTCCCAGCATGGAATTATTTCAGGATTGCTGGGTGTTTCTCTGAAATGGTTGTAGTCATGGTGGTCTGTGTTGAGCTTGGTGTTTGATGTTTGCTCCATCGAAGATCATAGACATCAATGCAAAAAGTGATGCTGGGACATAATCGTTCTGACTACTGGGATGGAATGAGCTGTCAAAGTGAAACTTAGAATCAAAAATCTCTTTGCGCACCACTTGTGCTGCTCTCACCAAATGCATAGCATCACTGTGTTTTATTATTTTTTAATATATTCTGCAGAGAAGGGAGACTGGTTTTGATCACGGTTTGTAATGAAAGTGGAAAACAGGACAGAGGAACAAGGCAGATATTGCTCATATTTTCTTTTTTTTTTTTTGGTTAAGGCGGCAACACCACGTGTGTTGCTTAGGCAGTAATTTCCAATGCCAAATTGCTTTTGAGCAATAGGGACCAATTTCAGTGCTGAAAGGCTGCACAATCTGGAATATAGGCTCTGGACTTTTAAATTGAAATTAATGCCTATTTTCTCCAATGGAATTGTTCATGGGTGGTGTCATATGAAAGAGAAGAGACTTTAGTATCCATATGTGGTGGTATTTCTCATGCCAAATTAGTTTTGCGCAATAGGGACCAATTTCAGTGCTGAAAGTAGCATCAAGTTAATAATGACTTTTAAATTGAAATACACGCCCATTTTCTTCAATGGAATTGTTCATTGGGGGTGTCATATGCAAGAGGGGAGTACGACGGAGTATTAGGGCCACACACAAAGGCAGTTTGGGGCAGTCGTGGCCTACTGGTTAGGGCTTCGGGCTTGTAACCGGAGGGTTGCCGGTTTGATCCCCGACCAGTAGGAACGGCTGAAGTACCCTTGAGCAAAGCACCGCAGAGCACTGCTCCCTGAGTGCCGCTGTAGCAAGGCAGCTCACTGCTCCGGGTTAGTGTGTGCTTCACCTCACTGTGTGTTCACTTTTTCTCACATTTCTCACATCCAGCTAACATTTCTGGAGATGGATGAGGACCTACTACAAGCCTACAAAGTGTGTTAATGACATCATCATGACTTGATTGATTTGAAACAGAAACTTTTCCTTTCCCACGGGATAAATGGTAAATGGTGGGACAAACGGTTGTCTTTCAATTTCCTGATAGGATAGGATACGATAGGATACCCGATAGGTCCACCGACTTTATACACGATGTGATTGGCCTGACCGAAGTTTGGTTATTCCAACTCGCAAGCCAACGGAGAGTTGCTAGACTACCCTGGCTGCAAATTGCATTTGCTGCCGCTAGGGTGCGCAAGATTTCTAGTCTGAGATGTATCTTTTGTCAATGATCTCCAGTGCCCGTGATAATGAGACTGTCTTTGTTGATGTCTGGTACCCTGTGAAGGGCAAGCACCAAGACATCTGTGTGACGTGTAGATATGTGGGTTTGCCAAAATGACTTACTGCTACTGCCACCTTTGTGTGTGTGAACTGTGACTGGCAGTTTACATAGTTCAACAGCTTTATGAGGAAGGTAGAGGACGAGGTTGGCTTCGGTTTCCTTCGATCCCAGGAAAGCTTTAAAGCAGACATGTCAAAGTCAAGGCCCGCGGGCCGGATCCGGCGACTACTGTTTTGCGCATCAATACTCCATTCCCCACAATGCAACGGTAGCCCACGAACTCACTGCGGCGCCGCAAGTGGGCCTCGGCTTCATTATTCATCAGTTTTCAGTCAGGGCAGATGTCAACTTTCAGCTACCCCCCTCCCCAGTGTTGTGCCTGAAAGCGTTCATTGAACGAAAGTCACTCGTTCATATGTATTTTGATAGCCTAGAAATCTAGACGCACCCTAGCGGCGGCAAATTAATTTGCTCAGCCTGTACGTCTAGTATCAAACCATAGGGATTTCTATTGGCTGACGCCGTGGACGTCATCCAATCACAGCGCTCTATTTTGTTAGAGAGTCTTAAGGCGGGCTTAACAGGATAACGACAGTCCTGCGACGGTGAACAACAAGGAAGGTGGCTATGGCTAACGAAGAGCGGTTGTTTGAATCGGCGTTGGCATCAACTTTGGAGGAGTTGGACTTGTGCTTTTCTTTGAAAGTTGAGCAACACAATGCACTTAAGTCATTCCTTTCAAGAAGGATGTATTTGCCGTTTTGCCGACCCGGATAATGGATATGGTCAGAAGCTGGCCTATTGCATGCCTAGGCAGTTTGAAAGACAATTCTCTGCCCGCCCCTTGGATTAAGCGAGGTGAATGGTTTGATTCCAGACTATACATTTCAATGATATAGGATGGCCCGCCAGGCTAGTATTTTGAGCGAACGTGAACTGAACGCATTCTGTATTAGGCTACTACCTGATGAGCGTTACTGTGAACTCGTTCATTCTCGCGGTTCTGTGAATGGCACGCTTTTTTCAGTTTAACCGTTGAATAGGGTGCCAGATTTCTACAGACCCTTCCCGCCGAAAACCCGCTAAAACACAGTAAAAAGGCCTTAATATGGCAGCATGCAGGTCACCATTTGTCAAACTATGGGCGCGGGTCTGCAATGTGGACAATGGTCTGCAGAGTGAAATTATTCCCGGGCCATCGTCTGATAATTTGCTGCGCTAATTGGTCAAGGGAGCGGACAGAAAAAAGAAAACAAACATTTCTGCAATTAGTAGGAAATACTTGTTAATTTGGTGTCATCAACCAGGCATAGAATTAAGTCGTGGTATGAGCGTTTATTCAATGCATGAGTGTGCACGTTGGTAGCAAAGCTAAGCTTCAACCTATTGGAAGGCTAATTATGAAACATCATTTAATAGAACAAAGTGGATTTATGCAACTTCCATAAAAAACAGAGCACAGACTATATAAAACACTGTTTGGCATTAAGTATTAAAGTCAGCCAAAAGCTATTAATTAGTCTTAGTTAAAGACAGTTAAAGATCTCCAGATCAGTGATTTACGCATGATCTGATCCGCCATTTACCATTCACAAAAGCTGGTATTGTGTTTCCTGAATCCTTACATTCAGGCATTCAAATTAAATGTAATTAAATAGCATATAAATATTCTATCAGTGTATGATGCTTGCATGAGGGAAACATCCCAAAACAACAGCACCCATATAACTGCTGTTGTTTTGAGAAGTATTTCTCATGCAAGCATCATGCAAAAACAATTAAACTATTGTAGGCCTAATATATGTATAGTAAAGCAGTACTCTGATGTGCATGTTTTCACAAACTTTTGTGAACAATCTTAGCACTTTAAACATTGACTGTTTTTAAGTGCATGTATAGCAATATAGTATAAAAATAATAATAATTGTGATATCATTATGATAATTTAATGGGGGTTGGGAGGAGGGGGTGGGTTCATGTAGGTGGGCCCTATGACCCCAAAGTATGCCTTGACTGGGCCTCAGGTCAAAGAAGTTTGAGAAAGGCTGATGTAGACGACAAAGCAGCAAGGAGGCATCATATGATCATTTAAACAAGTTTTATGACAAGGTCGGTGAGGATGGGAAAAATCGTACATTTGTGCAAACTTTGCCCACTTGCCGCACTTCAGTCACAGTCATTATTCATTTAATCATTAAATAAAATACAGTACACATCTTGGTTCAATAGGTTATGTGCAGTCATTTTAATATGTTTTAATAAACATTGAACCAGTCCGGCCCTCGGCTTGTAGCAAATTTGTTTTTTTGGCCCTCTAATGTATTTGACTTTGATATCCCTGCTCTAAACAATCACAAGTAGGGCAGTTCATCACAGTTCATCCATTGCAACTGGACTGATGAAAGGTCATGTACACCTGTAGACTACATTGTATTTGGGGAAAGCAGAAGGTATCAGTTTTACATTTATTTATTTATTTATTTATTTACAAACAAAACAATCCCTGTCATTTCCATGCAGTTTTCAACAGCTATCCAGAAGAGAGGTCATGCCATGGATTTTTGTGAATGTTTCTTCTTCTACATATCTTTCTTATGCAGCCCTTGCCACTTAATCTACTAAACCCCTCTTCTACTGCACTTTTACCCCAAATGCACAAATAGGCTGACACCAGACATAATTTAACTGCATTTCTTACATCCAGTAACTATATGCATGTGACAATAAACTTCCTTGTATCCTTGTATCCTTGTATGCAAGATAAGTATAAGTATACTCTTTTGATCCCGTGAGGGAAATTTGGTCTCTGCATTTATCCCAATCCGTGAATTAGTGAAACACACACAGCACACAGTGTACACACAGTGAGGTGAAGCACACACTAATCCCAGCGCAGTGAGCTGCCTGCATCAACAGCAGCGCTCGGGGAGCAGTGAGTGGTTAGGTGCCTTGCTCAAGGGCACTTCAGCCGTGCCTACTGGTCGGGGTTCGAACCGGCAACCCTCCGGTTACAGGTCCGAAGTGCTAACCAGTAGGTCACGGCTGCCCCAAAAATTTTTAGTCATCTTTAGTTTATTGTCAATGCACAAATGAAATATCAATAGTCTAAAACGAAATGCAGTTTTACATCTAACCAGTGGTTCAAATAACAGACATGTCCAAAAGGGCCTTCATGAAATGCGTCGCTAGACTGTTCACATTTTAACGGGCCAAGTTGAGCGCTGCGTCTGTTATTGTTCGTGGGAAAAATACTGATTTCCACATTGCAACTACTGATTCCATGGTCAGGGACCACTAGCAATGTCCTCGGACCACTGGTTGAAAACACCTGGCTTACAGTATCAAGCGGACTTAAGCTGCCCCCTCTTGGCGAAAAGTTGTAATAGGCTACATTTCACCCAGCTGCGTGAATCACAGAAAGCGTGAATGAAGTGGCCACTTTTAAATGGGACCCACTGTACAGCGGAAGGTCTGTGACTAAAGCAGCCATAATGAAAGTGTTATCATTGTTTGGATATTTCACACACACACACACACACACGCTTTTTACTACAAACAAACAAACAAGCGTCTCAGTCTCATGCATGTATAGCCATAGGCAAAACTGTATCAGACGTAACGTTGGTAAATCATCCATCGCACAGAATGATTTTTGTAGCACGTGCAACAGATACAGCCCTGCCCTGGATACATCTCTCAAAGTGCGCTCTAAAACATTTGGTTTAAATGGAGATGTAGGCTAGATCATTACGGGTGCGTTAATAAATCTACATTGTGACGAGTTGACACAAATGATTCACTTTGACGAATTTATGTAGTCTAGTCAATTACGTCGTCTCAGCCCTAGTTACTTTACTTTGAGCCATGCTCTTCCTTAACGTTACTTGAAACACCTTTGAAAATAGAGGATTGAAGTAGCGGTGTTTGGGAATGAATGTTAGCTCAGATGCTTTTTGAGACTTTTTGTGGTCTTAATGCAACACTTTATAAAGGGCCACCAAGGACTGTGAGCGAATCAACAGCAGAAAAATCTATTTAACAAGCAGAAATGTCCCAGGTAGGCCTATATTTTCCATTAGAAAACCATCACGTTAGCGAACGCGTTGTGGCTAACTCAATTAGCTCCTGTAGGCTAGTGTCAGAAAATAATAAAATGACAGTCGAAAGATACAATTCACCCTTCGCTAAGCCACACCCGAAAACCCCCACAAGCCAATCGTGGCTTAGCAACCCGTCACTAGGCACGGGAGGTCTGACAAGCTTTTCGAGTTTTGCCATGTTAACCTGTGGAGACTGAAGGCCTGTGGGTCATGAAGGGCACTTATTTGGATGTGTGGTGCCCTAACCCACATAAAGACAAAGTAAAATAACATGTTACACTATAGAAACATAATATAATTGGCAACACATATTGTTCTAACTATAAAAAATGGCATATTGCATGATATTTCCATAACCATGAGATACACGCTTCCGCGATAACGGCAAGAAGTTGTTAACAGGCGTTCACCAAGATGTATAGCCCATCAGCAATCTATTAAAAATAACACCTATTTGAAGTACCATTCATGATATGTTGTCAAATATTGAAGTTGTGGGAAGTACATAGCTTAAATGGTATGTTTCTTTCGTCCCCCATGCCTGTTATTCATTCTGGCCAGGAGAGTCGAATGAAACAAAACGCACATTCAACTTCTGCTTAAATAACTCAGAGATGAAATTCCAACTGTATTTGACAGAGGACAGATGTAGGTTGCTAGTGATAAAATATTAGCTTTCAGTGTGGTACGATGTCTTTGTAAATTACATTTCATTGAAAAGTCCCGGTTCTCCCCCTATGTAATAGACGTGCAGGGTGCTAAAGTCGTGGGCTACTGATATACGTAACTTGTAAGATTAACGTACCTGCAGTAAAAACCAAGCATGTCTGATAAACATTCTCAGATTTATTTCGGCTTCAAGAAGAAATGGGAATTACATTTCATGTGAAAATCATCCTACCCTTATTAGACGTTCTCTGCGGTAAACTACATGTCCTTGTAGGAAGCGTCTGTCTTTCCAACCCACTTTAGATTAACTTCCAACAAAATTACGTCTCACTTCAACGATGCACCATCTGGTGGACAAACGACTACGTAAGGCCAATACTGGAAATGCAACCAAATGATGATGAATATTTGGTTTTCCTTTAATCCTACTGAATTTGTAATTATGTATCGGCCGTTCTAATTGCAGATACTGATAGTATGTGCGTACCTGTGTGTTTGTGCACCACCATCTACAGACCAATGAGTGTACATTCACTAAATATACACATAACTTAATTTTTTTAGACCCCCCCCCCCCCCCCCCGTGGATGAAATTCTACGAAACTTGGCATACCCTCAGAGAATGTCAGGTTAACCATACACATACAATTTGGTGCAGTTCTGAACATCTTAACTGAAGAGAGGGGCGATTAAAGCAGAATGATATTGCATTTTCATTTTTTACCGGGGGGGGGGTGGGGTGCAAATCACAAATGAGTGATTATGGGCTAGGTCAGGGGTGGGCAAACTTTTTGGCTCAAGGGCCACATTGGGTTTTGAAAATTGGCCGGCGGGCCGCACAACAATAAACGCAATGCAAAATAAACGCAAAATAAACGCAAAAAATACATTTTTTATAACCTATAATTTAGTATGAAAAGTATTTGTTTTAAAATATGAATTGCTTAAAAATACTGCTAATTTTATGCTGTTTAACAAATGTATAAATTGTGCACTGTCGCTTTAAGACAGTCGCATTAATTCACGTTTATTTCTCAATGATCTTCTGTCTGCTCCGCTATGGCTAGTGCTATACCTACGGCTGGGCCCTCTCACAGTTTTTAAATGGTCAGTAGTGGGAACTTATGTTGCCTTCATGATTTCCTTTTAAAACTTTCTTATAAGAAGGAGATATCAATTATCAACAATCACAAGCCAGCTGGAACCTGCGGCTCTCTCTCCCTCTCGTGAGTGCAGACGCGTGCCAATTAAATGGATTGCATAATGTTCACGTTAGATCTGCTGCAAAGGAGATAACTAAGAGTTAACTTAGTTTAACATGATGTTATCTCTATTTAACATGATGTTTTGACATTGACATTGTAAACGTTATCTAAGGAGAGTGAAAAGCAGTTTGCAGTAAAGCTAACCAACGTCGTCTCTATCGCAGGAAAAAAAATAGCGAGCAGCCTGATAACTAAATGAAATGCTCGGCGGGCCGGATGAAAGTGCTTGGTGGGCCGGATCCGGCCCGCGGGCCGCAGTTTGCCCACCTCTGGGCTAGGTTGATGTGGGCCCTTGAGACCAACAAACCATACAAATTTCTTCATCCTCGGTGCCACGGTTCAGGTAGTTATTTATGAAAAACTGCATTTTTTGGGGTTCGGGGGTGGTGCGGAGGGGGAGTGGCCCCCGGGGACCAAACAACATTTTTCCGTAAAAGTCTAGTGGGGCTACATACCCATCAAATTTAATGTGCCCCGGTGTTTCGGTGTCACGGGTATCGTTGACCAAAAATTCAGGAAGTAGATGACAGGGAAAAAAATAAACTTTGACAATCCCTATATGACCGCTTCGCTAGCTTCGATAGCGGCGGTCATAATAATCAGTTAGCAAGATGTCAATTTCACGGCAATCAAAAACCATGAAAGTTGTGATGTCACATTGATTTTTATTTATAGAATTAAATGTCAGTGTTCCTCTGTAAATACAAAATCATGTTTGAGTTGCATGTCTATTTAGGTTCCTGTGACTATTTAACTCATAGAACATTTATTTTAAAACATAGACAAACATTTTTCTTTGATCTGCGTGTTCCTGTAGCACTCTCATGTCTCACGAAATGTGTCTTCTTAGATTACTAAATGAGTCTTTAGGCTACTCACTGAAACAGTCACCACATGGTTGTTCTTGCTCTACAATAGTTTTAACGAGTGTCGGGATTTGAAAAGTGAGTGGAGAATGGAAGTGCTTACAACAACTGGAATCTTAAAAGTGAATCATTAACATAACATATGAAGTTGTTTATGTAAGTTTACGCATATCTGTCATTGACCAATGTTCTCATCCATCAGGACAAGTCCCAGCTAGACATAATGACTGCAATGGCATCTGGGTATGATGAGCTACATCTGCTTTACCCAAACCTGTCCCTCCTATTAGCAATCGCCCTCACAATACCTGTCTCAAGTGTGAATTATGAGAGGGATTTCTCTGCGTGAATAGGGTAAGTCCATCATCATCTCCCAATCTTAAATTCTATTCTAATATTTAGTGTTTAATAAATAATTGTTAAATGTAGTAGATTCAATGTAGTCTAACAAGCCCACCCCCCCAAACCCCCCCCCCCCCCGGTCAGATGTGGTTAAAAAATGTGATTACTGAATTCATGAACGCCTGAAATTAATGTGAAATGTGGCCTAAAAAATTGTAAGGCTACCTGGCAATTCTTTTGTGCTTAATATGTAGCAACTGACTTGTAGAAATGGCTCCGTGAGGTTAGATTGGTTTTCAAGTCAGTTTGGTTTTTAACAAAATATGATGGGTCAAAATGTGCTCTATCAAACGGTTGACAGACTAAATAATGGGTCAATGTAAAACAAATTAATGTTTTATGTTTCAACTTATATTCATTTTTAATTTCTTTGATGATGAAACTGCCATGTCACGCCAGCAACCCAGTGACATTTCTCTGTAGAAATTATGTTGAAAAGACTATTATTTCACAGTACTTGCGTTAATATTTTCTTGTTCTGTATGTGTCCTTCTGTTCTGTACAGTATGTGTACGCTACAGGATCAATAACATATCTAGGCATGAAAACTATCCTCAAGCCTCTTTTATCTTTTTTTTGTTCAAATTTGTATGAATGATCAAAATCGGTACAGTATTCAGTTAGAATGATAAAACTGTGGCAAGTGCAAAATGGCTATAAAATGTAATTCACAAGTAAACTGCTGGTTTTTGTCTGTGACTAGACTCAAAATAAAAGTCTCTGACAACACAATTTTGTTGTAAATAATCATTTTCATGAACATTTTCATGTCTAAAATCACTGTAGCTCTTAACATCAAATGCAACTACATACAAATGGAATCCATGGTCTGAAATTACCTTGGTGTATTGATCCATACGATCCCAATGTGGCAGAAGTATACACACTCCCTATCTTTCAGATTCTCACAAGAGCAGCGCTTGTTTCTGTGGATGACCTGGAGGTGAAGCATGCCTGAGCATGGCTTTTTTTGGACATCAGGGGCAGAGATGGCATTAACCGCTACTGAAAGAGAGAATATGGCAACATTATGAACAGTGTTGGGGTCGTTACTCAAAAAAGTAATGCATTACACATTATTTGCTACTAAACATGTAATTCCTTACATTACTTATTTACTCTCTATGGAAAGTAACTTGTTACATTACTTTTGCATTGAAATGTCTCTATTGACACTGTTATTGATGCCGTCCCCTTCATGTGTGTGTGGTTTTTTTTTTTATATAATTATTATTTAATTAATGACGCTGTGTGAAACATATGATAGCATAATCTATCCTATTAGACGCCTATATCCAGACACTGTACCAGGTCGTACAGAAGCTCATTGCATTCACATGAGTAAAAAAAAATCACATTATCTCATAATTATGAGATAATTAACTCATAATTACGAGATAGTATCTCATAATTACTATAACAACCTAGCAACCACCACAATAATGTCAACCTAACAACCACCATGGCAACCAACATGATTACCCTAGCAACCAGCATAGCTATCACTTTATTTGGCATAGCAACCACCCTATTCCCTAGCAACAACCACTATAATGTCAACCTAGCAACCACCATAGCAACCAACATGATAACCCTAGCAACCACTTTATTTGGCATAGCAACTGTGGTGGATTTATATGATTTAAAGGATGCATGTATGTTTTTTTATAAACTTTGATATTACTGCAGTTATTATGAGACTTCAAGGCCTGTACACATCTTAAACAGACCAGACCAGCAGTCAAAAGAGTGGGGTGAATGAGTGCATAATGCAAACTGGGCCTAGACGGTCAAGAGCGAGAGGATGAGGTAATGAAAACTGGAAAAAAACAGAATCAGACAGTTTTGCATATAATTTCTATGCATGATATGACAAGGGGTCCCACCAATATCCGTAACCTTGGTGGATGCTGATAGGCCAACAGGTGTCTTTCGAGGGAGGCAAGAAGGCCCAACTTCAAAGTTAAGGAGTATAAAAGATAGGCCGCAGCCATTTTGATTTCAGATCTCACATCTCACCTCACCCTATTGCTTGACACCTGGTCTGAACATTGTTTAGACTGGAGTATCACTGCAATACGGTGAATAAAGATTCAGCAGTCTTCAGAGATCTCCTGTCTGTTCTGTCTCCTTCGGACGCCTTGTCCCAGAGTGCTAATTAGTAATAGTCAAGTGATAAATTGCTAGTGGATTCGAAAGTGGACTAGTTTTTCCACGACACAACCACCATGTGTTCCCTAGCAACAACATAGCAACAACCTTAGCAACCATCAAGATTATCCTAGCAACCAGCAGATCAACTGCTTTGTTTTGCATAAAAAACACCATATGTATCCTAGCAACCATCTTAATTAAACTAGCAAACAACCTCGCAACCACCACTTTAATGTGACCCTAGTAACCACCATAGCAACCAGCCTCCACCCTGGTCATCGGTAGTTCCATGGTCAGAGACCTCTGCATTCCCCCTTCACCTAGCGGTCCCTCCAAGGTCTACTGCTTCCCTGGTGCCAAGGTCCGTGGCATCCAGCAAAAACTCCCAAGCATCCTCACTTGCCACACCAAGGTCAACAACATCATTGTGCACGTGGGCACCAATGACATCAAAGATAGGCAGTCAGTAGCATTGCAGGAAAACTACAAAATTCTCATCACCACCCTGATGGGCACAGAAAAACGGATTGTCATCTCTGGGCCTCTCCCTACCTACAGAAAAGGTGCTGAGAGAAGGTCAATACTGTTAGATCTCCACACCTGGCTGAAACGCTACTGCGCTTCCCTAAGCATCCCCTATGTTAACAATGTTAACAACTGGGACTTGTTCTGGGAGAGCATGATGGTCTCCACCCAAACCTACCTGTAACCAGACTGCTCTCTGACAACATAACGACCACAATGAGGCATTGGCATTCTGTAGAAAATGTTACAGATCCATGCCCCCAGGTATCGATTCAAATGGCATTGTACATGTGGATGGGTCTGAAAATGTTTTCTGTAGGGTAACATATAACTTCTACTACTATAGATCAAGCTGCTTCATGTCAGCATGGCATATGCGTATAGCTCTATTCCAACATTGATTTCTAATGTATAGTGAAAAGAAAAGGCCATTTTAAAACTAGAAACCTAACTAACAGCTAACATGGGCTTACTAACTATAGGCACACTCACTACTAAAACCTTTGCAATCAATGATTTTATCAGTGATTGATTTATCGATTCAAAATAGGAATATCTGTTTCTTGTTGAAACCTGGCTAACTTCAGACAGCGAAGCTGTTCTTGAACCTGTCCCCCAAATTATAATTTCTTCCACTCAACTAGATAGGGTAAACGAGGGGGTGGAATTGCCACCATTCTCTCAAACACATAGTTGCACTAGAGTCAATTTTGGCGATTTCGCTTCCTTCGAGTATATCGCCCTCACTCTGAAGGCTGACCCAGCTATACTCCTATTGACCTTATAACGCCCTCCTAAACGATGGACTGGCTTCCTCGACCAATTTTCTGAATTTATGTCGCTCATCATCACTAGCTATGATCGGAAAATTGTAAATGGCGATTTTAATATCCATGTCAATAAAACATGGATATTAAATAGTTCCTTAATGTTTTGGACAGTTTAGAGCTAAAGCAGCATGTTACGGGGTCCACCCACAACCTTGGCAATACCCTTGATCTATTCTAGTTATTATTCTAGTTATTTCTAAAGGGATAGAAGTCACTGACTTATCAGTAAACAATATAAATGTGTCTGATCATTATTGTGTATCTTTTAATGTCATACTAAATACTTTAAAAATCCATCCTGAAATTACAATCAAATCACGATTCTTGGACGTTAGAGCAAAACAGCGGTTCATAGCTCTTGCAGACTCCAGAAACTCAGGTATTTTAAATATTTCTATTGACTAAACAGTAGAGGCTTTCAATAGTGAACTAGGTGTCCTGCTTGACAGAGTGGCACCCTTAAAGACTTAAAAAGGCCCTGTAGCAAACTGACTCCTTGGATGAATGAAAATATCCATGACCTAAAAAGATCCTGTAGAAAAGCTAAGAGAATATGGAGAAAAACTAAGTTACAGGTTCAGGTTCTATAAGAAAAAATAGCAGATTATAATAGAGCTATTCAGAATGACAGAAGGATCCACTTCATAATTGCTTTTAACACATTCAGTCAGGCATCCTCTCTAAGATGTGAAGAATGTGTGCTGATTTTTTCAAAAACAAAGTAGTTTCTACAAGGGAGGCTATTGGTAATAGGTAATAATTTTGCTAGTACACCCAAAACAGCCCCCCCAAATCAATGATCTCAGACTGGCTACTGACTTAAACAAAGTCAATCCTTATTCTTCGAGATTTGAGTGTTCGACACCACTCATAACATTCTAATTTACTGCCTTGCGAAGTGGGTGGATAAGATTACCACCTGTTGTAAAGTGACCTATTACATTATACGTGTCACTTATATTAATTTCGGTAACCTCCGCTGCGCGTCGGGGTCCGGTTCGCCCTGTCGGGACCTAGGCCTATCTCCCGACAATGACCGGCGTTCTATACATTATCCCGCTTATTACACGGCTACTTACCAAAACGACACAATAAACTCCCCACGATATGACTCTTTAGCCTACATAGCCTAGGCTATAGCCTATCTGTTACCGTTTCATCATGGCTTTTGCTGAGAAACAAATAGTTCGCAACAACACACCCTGAACTTGAATCAAACATTCTTTAGAACACAGCTGATCAACCGTCTGCTTTCACCAGAGATAGTAATCAAGAATCTTTGCTTTCACTTTTGAATGAAGTTCAAATCCTTGCGTAGTGATTTGAAAGAATTGACTTAGAAGCACAAAGCCCATTTTCCTTGACAGCAGCAACGGTCTGTTATTCAGAATTAGCAGACCGCCGAACGTTGGGAAGGCCCATTCAAGTGAATGGAGCATTCTGCAGCACTATGAAGAGCCGTGTAATAAGACTTGCATATTCACCATTACTTAGCTGCTTACTAACATGTATATTAGTAGCATACTAGCCATTTGTTAGTCATTGTAAGTTACTAATTAATACCTTATTCTGCAAGACCATATTCTACCCTTACTAGACCCTTATTAAGAATTTCCACTATGTAAGCTCCTAATTACCCCTTATTCATAGTTATTAAATAAGTTGTTGCATATGAATTATGACCTAAATATGCATGGCTCAGTATGGGGATTGTAAGGTGGTAGTACCACAAGAACAGTTATTCACCCCTAATAATACTTATCAAACATGGTCTATTCATATGGAACTAGACACAAAACCACAAGTGCTATTAGTGTACAAATAACTCATAATTAAGTCTTTGTAATGCAGAATATTATGTTCCCTATTCTAAAGTTGGGTCTTTGTTCACATTTAATTCACAATTAACTTGGCACTTATTAACCCCCATGTGTTCCCTAAACTAAAGTTGCCTCCTATTCACACTTTTTAAGTGTATTACAGCGCACACAAGAAGCAGACAGCCAAGTTAGCACAAATACAAAAATCAATTTTAGACCCAACTTACTTTTTTAGACAGACATTCACGTATAGCCCATCAGCAGTCTATCTAAAATATAACCTATTTGAAGTACCATTCATGATATGTTGTCAAATATTGAAGTTGTGGGTACAGAGCTTAAATTGTATGTTTCTTTCGTCCCCCATGCCTGTTTCATTCGTCCTGAAAAACAAAACGCACATTTAACTTCTCCTTAAACTAGATGTACCGCATAGCGGTACAAAATATGACCAGTGCTCAGTCCTGTACATCCGTTCCGCGAAAATAAATCACACTTCAATTTGTCTCCATATTTTACTCCATCCCTCACTCTTGAAACTTTTGTGTATGCTTGTTTGGCATGCCTGAGTGTGTGTGTGCGGCTGCACAGAAAGTAGCCTACTGGTGCTGAAAAGGTGAATAGATTGTAGAATAGCCAAAGAAGATGTAGCATTGTTATAAAACCTTTAAAATCTCTAAACAATCACAAGTAGGGCAGTTCATCACAGTTCATCCATTGCAACTGGATTGATGAAAGGTCACTTACACCTGTAGGCTACATTGTATTTGGGAAAAGCAAAAGGTATCAGCATAATGTTATTTATTTATGTATTAACAAAAACATCTCTGTCAGTTCCATGCCGTTTTCAACAGCTATCAAAAACAAAGGTCATTTTTGGATGGATGGATTTTTTGTGAATGTTTCTTCTTCTACATAAGATTTTAGTCATCTTTAGTTCATGTAATACTTTATTGTCAATGCACAAATTAAGTAACAGTAGTCTGAAACGTTATTGTTCATGCACAAATTAAGTAACAGTAGTCTGAAACGATAATATTATAAGACCTAATAAGGCCTAAATATTTGCCTAGTGTCTCTGGTATCTTATTTCACAAATTGTTTCAGTAATTTAGACTACATACATAGTGTTGGATATTAATATCAACTAGTAGTTCTAGCCAATTATGCAGGGAAGATACCGATTCATAACATCTGACTAAATTCATCTTATAAGGGGTCTGGGGAACACTGTGTGGGCAGGTGACTTTCCAATCCTATGGAGTTTTGAATAATATTCAAACAAAGGTTAATCAGAATGATAAACATGCGTTAACATGCAGCTTTTTAAGTTACTTACAAGCATATTTGAAGGGTTCAGATGCAAAAGCCTCTAAATGCCACCTATGTCAAAAATGAGATAAAGATGGTGAGGGGATGCTCTCCACACATAGTATACGCTAATCAAATAATTTAACTTCTAAACCCACTACATACCACTCCTTTCCTGGTCTGAAATATCGATTTATAGGCAAAAACCTATAGGAGACTGAATTTAAATGCTCATTTAAAAGAAAAGTGGTCAGACGGATTTAGAGGGTTTTGCATCTGAACTCTTCATTTGTTAACAGTTAACAAGCAGCTTGTTAATGCTTGTTAATGGTGTATAAGACAAAGAGGTGGATAACTAATACGCTTATAAGACCTTTCTTACCTATTTGTAGTACATTTTGCAGCCCCCCAACAAGCTGCATGTTAGCTGTTAACAAATATGCTTGTAAGTCACTTAAAAGGCTGCTTATTAACACTTACAAGCGGCATGTTAACCGTTAGTTAATGTTATTAAAGGATAACAACAGTTAACCAGTGGTGGAGGAAGTACTGAACCTCAGTACTTAAGTAAAAGTACAAATACACAGAGAAATATTTACTTTAGTAAAAGTAAAAGTACCACAATGACAACCCTACTTAAGTAAAAGTAAAAAGTACCTGCTTTTAAATGTACTTTAAGTATTAAAAGTAAAAGTATTTGCATAATGATTTATTCTCTTAATATCTATATTCTAAAAGGAAAAATCAGTATGGGCTGTGGCATTTTAATTAAGCTAGTTTTAGGTTATACTCGACTAGATAGTTTTAAGTTAATGCAATTGTGCTTACCATCTGTGGCCCAGTTTACATTCTGACCTACAATTTTAGAGACTGTAATTCTGGTTATCTACTAGGGTGATCTGCTGAGTAATATCATTCAGCAAAACACGAGAGCCTGAAGTTTAACGGGGTAGACAAGGGAAACGTCGGGTGGATCAGAATGCCAATTATGCTGATTGAACAGAAAAGTTGCTGAGAAAGGTGTCTTTATGATTAAGTTCAGTTTCACTTGGCGCAGACGATAGACATTGAATGAGCGCTCACGTTACTACCCCCCAATTGTAGGCTATGCATCTTTATTTAATCACACACAATTAAGGAATATTTCCTAATCTGGAAAATGTTACGTTTTTTCCGGCCACCGGTTCATTAATAGTCTACCATTCATTTGTGCCGCAAATGATCAGACGTGTGACAGAAGCATGGGCATAGCCTGTAACTTTGCTGATCCGCGGATAGCAATCTCATCGGAGAGGAGGCCCTAACGCTGCAGATAACAGACAGAGAAAGGCACAGAACACAGTTGCATGTACAGTGTAGCCATGGGTCTGGTGAATATAGCCTACCGAATGCAGATGGCTACAAGCTCACGCTTTGCCTGGTCTAGACTAGAAGCTTATGTTTCTAAGAATGCACGTAGCGCTCCAGAATCTTTAGTAGCAACCCCTCGGTAAAACAAACGTGTTTGTCAGAGAGAAAAAAAAAACTGATAATAAAATGTATCGTAAAAAGGAACGATGGTGTTGTAGAAATGTAGCGGAGTAAAAGTACAGATAATTGCTGTAAAATGTAACGAAGTAAAAGTCAAAAGTATGCACTATACATTTTACTTAAGTAAAGTACAAATACAGTATTTGTACTTCGTTACATTCCACCACTGCAGTTAACTAACTGTTAGTAATAAATTGTTAACTGCTTATTATGCACTGTTAATACCTAATAAGCACATGTTATTCTAAAGCGTTAGCGAATCATGTTTCAATTTAGATACCTAAATCTACTGATCGCTTATTTTGTATGACTACATTTGTCCATATTCCCTCAAAACTCACTAGAAGACATCATTTGAGGGGTCATGTTTTAAAAATTCCCCCAAATCATCAGAATCTTGTTTCAATCCATATAACCTGAATCTAGGTTAGGTAGGTATAACCTAAATCTATTGATGGCTTATTTTATAAATGTATCCATATTCTCTCAAAACTAACTAGAAGAAATCATTTGAGGGTCATTTTTAAAAGAATTCTCTGGGGAACATACCTCCAAACCACCCTAGAATTTTTTTTGACACTGTATAATTTAAGTACAGACTACACAGACTGTATAGTGATTACACAGAGAAAGAAATTCACATATTAAGACCCACATCATCCAAAACGCCAGCTACATCTCCGATTTGCCTCCCACCTCGTGTAATGTAATGTAGAGAACAAAACATATTCAATGAAATCTGTAGAATTTTAATGTCCATGGCCCCCTCCTGGAACCTCATGCCACCCCTTCGCCACCCCAGGAAAAAATCTCTAGATCCACCCCTGAGCTTAAGATGTGTTGCTAAAGCAGCCATAATGAAATGAAGGTGTCATTGTTTGGATACTTCACACACACATGCTTTTTAATTTCACAGACTACAACTACCAAGCTGGAATCAAAGCACATCGATTCCCCTCTCACACCCTGCACGCACTTAAAACAAAATAAACAGGCGCCTCCGCCTCACGCATGTATAGGCAAAACTGTATCAGACCGTGTAACGTTGGTAAATCTTCCATTGCACAGAATGATTTTTGTAGCACGTGCAACAAATGACAGTCGAAAGATACAATTACAGTGCTGCTATCAATTTGCTTGGTATAAACGCATTATAGTTTTCTACAAATGCAATCAATCAAATTGGCCTCCATCACTCAATCAACGCTAACGGTAACATTACCTAGGTCCTTATTGATATTATAAGATTAACGTACCTGCAGTAAAAACCAAGCATGTCCAATAAACATCCTCAGATTTATTTCGGCTTCAAGAAGAAATGGGAATTACATTTCATTTGAACATCGTCCTAGCCTTATTAGATGTTATCTGCGGTTAACTACAGTCCTTGTAGGAAGCGTCCATTGTTTTTCCAACCCACTTTTAACTTCCAACAAAATTACGTCTCACTGCAACGATGCGCCATCTAGTGGACAAACGACTACTTATCACCAATACTGGAAATGCAGCCATGATGATGATGATGAATATTTATTTTGGCTTTCTTTTAATTTAATTTTTGAATTTGTAATTATGTATCGGCCATTCTAATACCGATAGTATGTGTGTGTGTGCATGTGTATAAGTGTGCACCGCCATCTACAGGCCAATGAGTGTACAGTCACTAAATGTACACATAACCTAATATTTTTTAGACCCCTCATGGATGAAATTCTATGAAACTTGGCATACCCCCAGAGAATGCCAGGTCAATCATACACATAAAATTTGGCGCAGTTCTGAACATCTTAACTGAAGATCTTAACTATTACGATATAATAAGAAGAATATTGCATTTTAATTTTCGGTTGGGGGGGGGGGGGGGGGGCAAATCACAAATGAGTTATTATGGGCCAGGTTGATGTGGGCCCTTGAGACCAACATATCATAAAAGATTCTTCATCCTCAGTGCCATGGTTCAGGTAGTTATTTAGGAAAAACTGCTTTTTTTGCGGTTCGGGGGGGCCCAGCACGGGGGGGGAGTGGCCCCCGGGGACGAAACTAAATTTTTCCGTAAAAGTCTGGTGGGGCTACATACCCACCAAATTTCATGTGCCCCGGTGGTTCGGTGTCCCGGGTATCATTGACCAAAAATTCAGGAAGTAGATGACGGGGAAAAAAAAAAAAACTTTGACAATCCCTAGCTTCGCTAGCGGCGGTCATAATAACTCATAAACAGTTTTGTTCAGAGATGAAAATGCAAATGTATTTGGAGGACAAATGTAGGTTGCTAGTGACAAAATGATAGCTTTCATTGTGGTATGATGTCTTTGTAAATGATGTTTAATTAATGTTCCATTCATACTGGTTTCTTCCCCTATGTAATAGACGGGCAAGGAGCGAAAGTTTGTGGGGCATAGCAACAGTAAGGGACTGTTTGTTATTTATTGAAGAGGCCGGAGGAAAATAGGGGAGGGTCATGTCTTTTTATTCTTTGTTGAGAGGAGAGTCACCCAACTTTTTTTGTCTAGGAGGGGGGGTCACCCAACTTTTGTATTCATGAAAACAGCAAAAAATGAAAGTGGCTTGTTTGATTGTTGATTTCTGTCGCCATATAACATTCTCTTTCGTTCCATAGCTGTCAACATTGAACACTGAAAATAAGGGAGATTTCCCGGGTTTCTCACCCAAAATACGGGAAAATGTCACATTCGTCCCATTTAACGTTGGGGTTGGAGCAACAAAGTAGCCTACTTTACTCACGCCTAACAGCCTATATTCATCATTTGATCAACAGTGTGCATGCTTAACATAGTAAAGCATAGCCTACTTGTGCTTCATTCATCCACACATCCAGCTCCTAACTTTGACAAGCATTTCTACCAATTTACCTTGTTCCTGCCCATCTCTAGCTTTGTTGTCTCCATCCTTTCTGTTTTTGTTGTTTGCAAAAAAAAGTATTTATTGGTAACCAGCAACAAGTGCAATTTGTTAATCGCTGTCATTCGCTCATGCGCAAACAGAAATGTGTTACGTTCCAAGTAGCAGTGTGTAATTCTGCTTCATAAAGTTGAACAAATACATTTGGTTATTTCATATAAATAGCCAGTTTATGGTCTACACCAGTGGTCCCCAAACTTTTTCTTCCGAGAGCCAGCTCACTATGCCTGGCTCTAAGAGAGGGCCAGAGACTCGGAGTATATCAACCATAAATAGCTTAATGCTGTGAACAACAGCAGTCTACCTTAGTTGAACATTCCATTACATTTAATCATCACTGCAATTTAATACCATTGCTAGCTGTGTTTTTAATACCATTGCTAGCTGTGTTTTGAACGTGTGAATAAAAAATAGAAATAATTATCCCAGAAAGTCCCAGAAATATTACTTGAATATAAGTTAGTTAGTTATTAACAAATAATTGATAAACTTTTAGAATACTTTGAGTACTGATGCAGTCAGCATAGGCCTCTTACATTGTTTGCAGGTAGGCCTACATTTCATTACGTTTTCGATGGCAAACGCGAAACAGCGCCAAAACAACCACTAGTGGACAAAAAGAGTATTACATGTGTACTGTTAAGACTCGCCATAGAGAATGAATGGGGAAATTACGAAGGTTATAGTTTGACAATGTCGTACTTCAGACGCCAGATGCTATATACCACGGACATGTTTTGGGGGGCCACCCAAAATGAGTTGGCGGGCCGTAGTTTGGGGACCACTGGTCTACACTGTAGAGTTGGTAAGTTATGGTAGGCCAACTTGGAGTGAATATACAAACAGGGGAAATTCTTTGTCTACTCGTAGCTGAGTAGCCTGAGGCAGGTGCGCACGTAGACATACGGCCGAACACTGCATGTGCCAATGAGTCGTGCTCTCACGACAACCACGCTGTTAACTTAAATAGGTCAACATCACTCTAACGATGATTTGAAGACATCTGTTTCACTGGAAGGGCAAGGGGGTAACAACAAGACAACACAGAGACAGGCCAGATTGCAGGACTAATGTTATGAGAGTATTATGGGATTTTCTACGGGAAAATATTAAAACAGCGGGGGAAAAGTTAAAATACGTGATAAACCCAGAAAAAGTTGGCATGAGAAGGAAGGAGTGCAGCATGCAAGCTCCCAAATTGACGCTCGTCTGAGAAATGCAGTTTTGGATAATGTCAGCTTCGGCAGCTTTACAATGACTGAGGAAGCCTAGAGACAAGTCCATAGCAACCAGTTCATGTGTTGAATTTGTTATTACCCAGTGTCCTTTGTTGAATGGTCTCAATGTTTTATTGTTTTATTTCATGTGAATTCTATTTACTAGAGAAAATAGGCTCAAGTAGGCTAATGCAGTTATGCAGGGAGTGTGCATTTAGTTTCCATGCTTACATGCAACAATGTTAGTGAGTAAATCTACTGAAATGGCCACGATCTTGGTGGAGTGTAATGTGTAAGATCAGAAAGCAGAGGTTGAGTTTGTAACTTCAGCCTATGTTAGCGTGTTTTCATAGCACTAAGGAGCGCGGGCGGAAGACCTTGACAATTGGCCGGGGAGGGTCACGTCTTTTTTTGAAATTCTGTTGAAGGGTCATTGAAAAATGTATTGCAGGCAAGGGAGGGTCATGCAACTTTAGCCTGCAGCATCCAAAATCCCTCCGGTGGCTCCTCTTATAATTAACGAACGGTCCCTAACTAAGGAGGGTGGGACTTAGCAAAGGGTTAATTTGACTTGAACCACTTTTTTTCAGCTATGACTTTTTCATGCAGTTTATACTTTTTAAGATATTTGATAAAACTAAGACATTTCTGCCAAAATGAATTGAGTCATTGTGACATCATAATAGGGTCATTAAGCCACCTGTATTGCAATCAAGCACCTGTGCTCTATAACTTTCTGTGTCTCTCTCCATTCAACCAACTGGATCTTTCACCTTTCTCTTTTCCCTTTTCCCTTTCTTTCACCTTTTCTCTTTCTTCACTTTTTCTCACTTTTGCCTTCTCTTTCTCTCTGTCCCAATTTCAATTACTTTTTAAACTATTTTTAAAATTTAAGTCCTTATATAACTGCTCAACTCTCTTTCTCTCTCTCTCTCTCTTAAAGGGACACCAGGCAACGTTTTCGTGTTAATTGCTCATCTTCGTAAGTCGGTATATGGTTAAATGACTCATTACAGGGCGAATTAAGATTCTTTCGCCCGCCCCTACTGTCTGTAGGAAGAATATCCCGCTTGCAAGTTCAGTGTATCGTACCCGCCCACCGAAGCAGGATCAGTTTACATCCTGCATCCACAGCACAGAGGCAGGCTAACGAAACGCTAGCGATTGTTGCAAACGTTGTATAATGGCAGAGCCGGCAAAGAAGCAGCGAAAACCCTTGACGAAAGATGCAAAGAAAAGGAAAAGAGCTTCAGACCGAGCGAGGGGGAATTTCGTAGAGAAAAAGCATCAGGCTTGCCTGGTGTCCCTTTAATTGAACTAGGGGTATTGTAATCAAATACCTGAGGTGCAATCAAGCACCTGTGGTCTTACTGACTGCAGCAACTTAAAAGGAACATTTTCTCTGTGTCTCTCTCAATTCAACTAGGTCTCTCACTTTTTTTTAGTCCCTTTCGCTTCCTTTTCTTTTCTTTCGCTACCTCTCTATTTTCCCCATTTCAATAACTCTTTAAACTATTTTGATATTTTTACATTAATATTGATCATAGGCTCCCTAGCAACACTTTAGCAACCAATTCAATTACCCTAGCAACATCCTATCAACCGCTTTGCATGCACTGGTAATTCCTTGGAATTGCATTTCTAGTTGAGAATGCATTCGCCACTGCAATGTTTTGAGATGCTGATTTTTTTATTCAGGTGAATATTTAGCTTCAAATGTTATTTTTAGATGTTATAAACGGCCTAATTGTTATGAAGAAAGCAAAGAAGTATCATCTAAAGCCAAGAAGTCCTTCTCAAGCAGTAGGAGGCGGTTTAATTTCACAACCAGCTCCACATGACAGGGTAAAGCACAACACTGCAGCATGCGTCCCCACGGCATGAGGAGGAGAAATCCTATTTCCTCAAATAAGAGAATCCAGTAGTCTTTGCGCACACTGTTAGGAACTGTAGAGTGATTACAGTAACGCGATGCACTATTCCGTTACTAACAAATATATGTGATTACAGTATCACATTACTTTGTACTTTCTAATGTGATTACTTTACATTATACCCAACTCAACTTTTTGTAATTCTACAATATATTATAAAATATATATACTTTGTATAAATTATTGTGCCAAAGTCAAATTCTGTCCTGATCCTGTAAAAAATTAGCTTGAAAGGTTTGAAGACTGTTCCTGAAAAGATATAAAAAAGACTGTGAAATGTATAGTAATAAATTGACCATTAGACCATTAACTTAGACCATTAAAGGCCCATTTGTTAATGGCGTAATTTGTTAATTTGCCATCTTCAGCCATACTTACGATTAAGGTGGCCTCTTAATATGCCCTTTTTTATACTTAATGTTGTGTAGATACAGGCTCTTAGTATGCCAAATACAGGACATACTTATGAAATACCTCAGAAAAATGTGACTTAAAAGTCTGTTTAGTAAAGGCTGGAATCCACATAAATGCTTTACATTAATCCCACAGCCTAAAAATGAAGGTTGTTTTTCCATTTACAGAGCCAGCCAGGACTGTGTACAGTTCAAACACTGAATGGACAGCTGTAAGACCCAAGTTTTGACAAAAAGTATTTATGATTAGAATCACAAACTCTATTTTGAAATGCATGTAATCAAACAAAAAAAATAATGTTGAACATATTTAAAAAGCTGTAACTATATTAAAACCATATGATATAAAACCATGATAAAAACCTTCTAGTTTTACCTTTTTGATGCAGTATCAGAACCAGAGTGCTCATCAGGATATAAGCAGTTGTGAAATGCATACTTTCTCCAGATTATAGTCAACAAAATTGAAGGAATTTACCAACCGAGGATCAGCAGTATAGCATACAGACAGAAAGTAACCCTCTCCTGGATCAGAGGGAGGTGTGGAGTTAAAAATGTACAGGGATTCCAGAGTTTGCGGCCCATGTTTCTTACACCTGGTGTTCTAACACACAGTCTGTAGTAAATGCAGTCTCAGGATTTCCTACTCTCTAAATACCCATACACACATGTGTGTGTGTGGTATGGGATGTGTGTGGTATGTGGTGTGTGTGTGTGTGTGTGTGTGTGTGTGTGTGTGTGTGTGTGTGTGTGGCGTGTACAACCTATTTAACTACTACATTTTAATATTGGTGAATATGTGTGCTTCCATGCATCAATTTCTATTTTAGTTTTTCAACATCATAAACATCAATCCCCAGGATTAGATGGCAGCCCATAGTGCTAAATAAATAAAAAAAAAAACTGTCAAACAACTGACCATGTCCTCCCAGTTCTGCCTAATGAGCCCAGGTCCCTGGCTAACATATGCCTCATTTTATGTGTGTAGGCATCCCTCTCTCTCTCTATCCAAATGTGCTTGTTTACACCTATCGTTTTAGAGAGGAATTCATTTATATTTAGTTAACCTCTCAGCTGCTGTCTCCTTAACATAATGTTAATTTAGTGCACATAATATAAGATTAGTGCTTAGTAATCAAGACACTGCAGTATTTCATCCTTAGTTTGAAAGTGAACAGTTCGAACAGAGAGAAAACACTGGGATTTTTTGTCTTGAGATTGGGTAGCTGTGTAGCACCATGCCTTCACAAAAACCAAGGGAAACCCATTGTGGTAAACCTACATCTTAATTAAAGCAATAATGATCTGTTTGAAAATCTCTGCTGGAACATCTGTGTAACAGATTTTCTGTATGGATTTTTTTCTGCACACAGGCTATCTGATACCTTTCTATCCAAAGTCAGATAAAATGAATGCACATAATTCATTTCAGTCACTGTCATATGATAGTTTTATATGTGTAAATAAAAGATAAAACACCAACAACATGGTGGACCCTTTATATTGTCGGATCAGTTGTAAATAGGGCTTGTAATGTAATCACAGTAGGTGCACTGAGAAGTATTTTAAGCTAAACCACAAAGCCAGTATAGTCTCACCTCAGTCCTATTTTGCTTACTTTCTGACTTCTCATTAGTTGAAATTAAATTTACGTTGGCATTCAACAGGGATAATTAAAGACTTGGGAAAACACAAAACATCTTTAGTCATGGAACCCCAGGCTACAGCAACCATACATTTGAGGGAGGTGGAGAGATGAGAACACATCAGAGGAATAGAAGGTAGTTTATCTGGCAACATCCTGTGGGAAGGACATAATGAGTCTGTTAGGGTAAATGCAACTAGTGACTTTTAGATACATGTATTAAAGACAGTAAGTGTTGCTAAATTAAAATGAATGGAAATCAACAATTACATTACAAGTTATAACAAGCAAGTATAATAATCAAAACGTTTTGATTTAGTAGTTTATTGAAAGAAAAGTCTTAAAAATGTGCTAGCCTTGATACCTGAAAGTCATTGGGGGAATTGTCTGAAATTTGGGCTTTTACTTGCAGTCACAGTTTAGTGGTTCTGAATGCACACTAACTTTGCATGAAGAGCATATAGGTTTGGTCTCAGCTTTGGTGGGGAAACATCCTCAACTCCTGTTGTCACAAACACCAAAATTATTGTTTCAATACCAATACCAAGTGAAGAATCTCGATTTCGATACTTGTGATTTAAAAAATTGTGTAATCATTCACATCAGTGGTGATCATAGAATTTGATTGAATTTCAATTTAATTTTATTTATAGAGGACCAAAACATTACACATGTCTCATGGCACTTAGAGTGTTAGACAATCAGAGAAAAGAAAAGAAGGCCCATGGTAACTAACCTGGCCCTAGCCAGATGAATGTCGTTCCGCTTAGCTCCGCCTAGCTTCACTCACATCCATCTGGGACCTCTTCCATTGAGAGTGATTTCTCCAACCAACTTTATGGTTTAGCCAATCAGGACGCAGGGCGGGAGTTTCATAGATGTGACATAGCGTAGAAGCGACTGTGAGTCTGTTATTAGCGTCACGGGTTGGCTTCGATGTGAGTGGTTGAAGTAGCACGTCAATAGATGACGGACAAGTGGCTTATTCAATCATATGCAAGCATTTTTTGATTAGGCCCAGCCTTCTGAAGCAACACTTCAATGGATCGGTTCCAGATGGATGAGTGGAGCTAGGCGGAGCGAAATTCATCTGGCTATTGCCAGGTTATGGTAACAGGGGTGAGAAAAAACTCCCTAGAATTGGAAATACATATAGGAAGAAACCTCGAGCAGATCCACGACTCAAGGGCCTGACCCATCTGCCTAGGGTCAGTTACTGAACAGTAAGGTCTGTATACATGATAAATGCATAAGTTAGATGTAGAGAATAGAACATGGTGTTTAAGGCCACCTGAGGTGTATGTTACAAGAGGTGGGATGGTTACATATCCGGTATGATAATGCATTAATCCTATTTAGTGTCAGAAAGTCTCCCGGAAGTTCCGGGAGTCTCCCGCATATTGATAGCGGCTCCCTGGCGCCCGCAAATTAGATACAATCTCCCGGAATCTAGAGTGAGCGATCAAGAGCGCGCATGCGAGACCGCGTGTGCATCGGAGTGTAGCACGCACACGACGGGAGAGAGAGAGAGGTGGTGCGTGTGTGTCTGAGCGCGTCCAAGACAGAGAGCATCCTGATTGGCCTGTTTCGCTAAATCAACCAATCAGTTTTCAGTGTAGGCGGGCTTTTATCTCTTTTCTCCCGAACTTACCTAGCGTTCATGGGCTTCGGAAAAACCCATTTGGAAAAACCTTTCTCCAATGAAAACATCATCATTCCGCGTCATTCACGTCACTTAATGTGAGTGGTCGGAAACTGGGGCTAGATTTTGCTAACAGAGTTGCCCAGTTAGTGGCTCGTCATCACTTTTGTCGTCACGTTGTAGTTCGTTTGTAGTCCATGTGGCCTTTCATGTCCAACAGTTTTAATGTGAACTTGGGAATTTGCCCTTTTTATCACTTGAAAGCTGCATATCTTTCTTTCACGAGCATCTTACACTATATTTTAAGCAAATACAGTTGTTTGTTTAGGATTAGTGAGTGTATGTTTTAACCTTTGTTGTAGCATCCGTGTTTGTCACACATTCTGATGGCAAAGCACATGAACACTTGCTGTCTTTAAAACAAAGTAGCCATGGGGGTGGTCCTTGTCATTCCGAGGTGCTCTGAATGCACCATTAATTAATCAGTTCAGTGTATAGAAACAGGAGCGTCATGGCAGAGTCATGCCTCAAAAAAAGGAAAATGTAAGACCCATTTCAAAGTGTAGGCTACCCTTGTCTCGTAAGAGTAAAACATAATGATGGACCTATGCACGCTGCACTGTTTGTAACAGTGACTTTAGCATTGCCCATAGCGGGTTAAATGATTGCAAAAGACATGTTGAGGTGAGTTTAACAAGTGTCAATTCATGTGCACATTATTCAGTCCTATAGCCTACTAGATGGCTAGTTGCCAAGGCTACATGAAAAGACCAAACTACCAAAATCTACATATTTTATTTTCACAATTTCTATCTATAGGCCTTCCTTATTTGTTGTACTGACTAGACATTATTGAACATATTAATCTGTATTTAAGTAGGCTAAAGTTTTTTTTTTTTTTTTTTTTTTTGGGGCTTCGTGATACCTCCCTGAAATGACTTTTTTTGCAGGTTGGGATGTCTGTTAATATCAATAAGTAAATCTCAAATTCAAAATCAAATTCAAAAGGAGCTTTATTAGCATGACCATAACGTTGTACAGTATTGCCAAAGCATTTGGGTCAAATACATCAAATGGGGAGGGGAAGAGGGGGAAACACACAAATAAAACAGAATAATGATAATTGTACACAAATATGAATTATGAACTATGGCAATGGAGAAGGGTGTGTGTGTGTGTCTGCATGTTTGTGTGGGCATGTGTTGTGTGTGTGTGTGTGTCTGTGTGTATGTATGAGTGCATGTTCATATTTAGGTAGTCTCTAAGTCCAGGGTTGCCAGATTGGGCGGTTTCCCACCCAATTGGGCGGTTTTGCAATCTATTTTGCGGGCAAAAATGGGTTTGGGCGGGTGTATAAAAATTGGGCTGGTTTCGGATCAGTTCGGCGGGATTTTGTAGCCGAAACACAGGCACTTCAGACCCTTCTTCCAGCGACCCTCTCTGGTCAGCAGGCAGCAGTCTCTCACTCACGTCACCTTATGTATCGAAACATGCATTCTAGCTATATAAATGGCATAGTGCATGGTATTTCCATAACCGCGAGATATGCGCTTCACAATGACGGCAATTAGTTGTCAGATATTCAGACAGTAAAGCCCAGCAGTAATTTATCTAAAATAACACATATTAAGTACCATTCATGATGTTGTTAAATATTGAAGTTGTGGGAAGTTTAAGCTGTATGTTTCTTTCGTCCCCCATGTCGTTTCATTTATCCCGGCCAGGAGGGACGAATGAAACAAAACGCACGTTCGATTTCTCCTTAAACTAGATGTACCGCATAGCGGTACAAAATATGACCGCCGCTCAGTCCTGTACATCCGTTCCGCGAAAATAAATCACACTTCAATTTGTCTCCATATTTTACTCCATCCCCACTCTTGAAACTTTGTGTATGCTTGTTTGGCATGCCTGAGTGTGTGTAATAGCGGCTGCACAGAAAGTAGCCTACTGGTGCTGAAAAGGTGAATAGATTGTAGAATAGCCAAAGAAGATGTAGCATTGTTATAAAACCTTTAAAATCTCTAAACAATCATAAGTAGGGCAATTCATCACAGTTCATCCATTGCAACTGGATTGATGAAAGGTCACTTACACTGTAGACTACATTGTATTTGGGAAAAGCAAAAGGTATCAGCATAATGTTATTTATTTATTTTTTATGTATTTATAAACAAAAACATCTCTGTCAGTTCCATGCCGTTTTCAACAGCTATCAAAACAAAGGTCATTTTTGGATGGATGGATTTTTGTGAATGTTTCTTCTTCTACATAAGATTTTAGTCATCTTTAGTTCATGTAATACTTTATTGTCAATGCACAAATTAAGTAACAGTAGTCTGAAACGTTATTGTTAATGCACAAATTAAGTAACAGTAGTCTGAAACGAAATGCTGTTTTACATCTAACCAGTGGTGCAAATAACTGACATGTCCAAATGGGCCTTGATGAAATGCGTCGCTAGACTGTTCATACACATTTTAACGGGCCAAAGTTGAAGAGCTTTTGTCCGTTATTGATCGTGCAAATATAGGCTGATTCATGTTCCCTTGCATTGTGTACCTGAGGTCCATGGCTAGTCTGGCTTTCATCAGACCAAGCTCAATCTTTTAAGAAATCAAAAAATAAATAGCGGGCAGATCAGGCTGGGTTCACCCAGCCTAGTCCATAGGCACCCGATATTGTTTAATTATCGGATTGAGATATACACGCTCTGGCTATTCTAAATGCAAAAATGCATCAGGGAGTTATGACAAAACGGTAACTAACAAACTAGATCCTAATAGATAGCTGTTAGCTTCCCTAAGCTACAGGTAGGATTATAAGGTAGGCCTATTTACAACATAACTTGTCAATAGGCTATGCTGGCGACACAAATAAAATCTCCTTTGGAAACCAATGGCTCACGCCTTACAGTATCAAGCGGACTTAAACTGCCATATCGTGGCGAAAAGTTGTAATAACATCCACACAGCTCCATGAGTCAAGGAAAGCGCGAATGAAGTAGCCACTTCTAAATGGGACCCACTACACAGTAGCTTAAGGTGTGTTGCTAAAGCAGCCATAATGAAATGAAGGTGTCATTGTTTGGATAATTCACACACACGTGCTTTTTAATTTCACAGACTACAACTACCAAGCTGGAATCAAAGCACATCGATTCTCCTCTCACACCCTGCACGCACTTAAAACAAAATAGTCTCAGTCTCACGCATGTATAGGCAAAACTGTATCAGACCGGTGTAACGTTGGTAAATCTTCCATTGCACAGAATGATTTTGTAGCACGTGCAATAAATGACAGTCGAAAGATACAAACAGTGCTGCTATCAATTTGCTTGGTATAACCGCATTTATAGTTTTCTACAAATGCAATCAATCAATTGGGCCTCCATCACTCAACCAACGCTAACGGTAACATTACCTAGGTCCTTATTGATATTACAAGGGGATCTCCGGGGACGAAATGAAATTTCCCCCAGTTCTCCGGGGACGAAATGAAATTTTTCCGTAAAAGTCTAGTGGGGCTACATACCCACCAAATTTCATGTACCCCAGTGGTTCGGTGTCCCGGGTATCAATGATCAAAAATTCAGGAAGTAGATGACGGGAAAAATTCTTGAATTGTGTGCATGTGTGCGTGTACAAGTTTATGTTTATGTGTGTGGGTGTGTGTGTGTGTATGTGCGTGCTTGTGTGTTTGTGCATGTGCATGCATGCGTACATATGTCTACTGTGTGAGTATGTGTCATACGTATGATTACTGTAAATGTATGTGTGTGCGTGTGTGTCTGTTTATGCACATGTGTGCACATGGAATGGGTTAACATGACCCCTGGAGGCAAACATACGGAAAAAATTGGTCATCCTAGGCCCTACAGTTCTCAAGATATTCACAGAGAACTGTGTCTGCCCTACCCTCCTTTCGGGGGTCCAGTCCAGATCAAAACGAAAAATGACAGTTCCATGCTATCCATGTGGGGGCACATGCCCACCAAGTTTTGTGTACCCCGGTCTTTCAGTGTCCCGGGAATCCTTGTTGGTGTACGTCACTAAATGTACAAATAAATTATTTTATTGTAAGGCCCCCCATGAACGAAAGTACACAAAACTTGGCATGCATTCGGAGGGTGTCATAATGATCCTACACTTTTAATTTCGTGCAGTTTTGACCTTGTCAGCCAGAGATATTGTGATGAAAACACCTAATTTTTGCTTTTTATTTTTTAACTAGGTGGCGCTATACATGAAATAAGTGGTAATGGGATGGGTTGACATGCCCCCTTAAGACCAACATACATAAAAAAGGTGGACCTCCTAGGCCCTACGGTTCTCGAGATATTCACAGAAAACAGTCTCCGGCCACCTACAGGCCAGTTGGTGTATAGTAACATAAATTAATTTATTGTGTGGCCCCCCATGAACGGAATTCCACAAATCTTGGCGTGCATACAGAGGGTGTCATAATGATCCTACACTTCCAATTTCTCGTGCAGTTTTGACTATGTTAGGTCACAGATAGCTTCAATTACAACACCTCATTTTTACTTTTTTGTGTTTAACTAGGTGGCGCTTATACATGAAATGAGTGGTTATGGAATGGGTTGACATGGCCCCTTGAGATCAACATAAAAAAAAAAAATGGTCATCCTAAACCCTATGGTTCTCAAGATATTCACAGAAAACTGTGTCTGCCCTACCCTCCTTTCGGGGTCCAGTCCAGTCCTACAGATCAAAAACGAAAAATGATGGTTCCATGCTATCCATATGGGGTTACATGCCCACCAAGTTTTGTGTACCCCGGTCTTTCAGTGTCCGGGAATCATTGTTGGTGTATCGTCACTAAATGTACAAATAAATTATTTTATTGTAAGGCCCCCCCATGAACGAAAGTACACAAAACTTGGCATGCATTCGGAGGGTGTCATAATGATCCTACACTTTTAATTTCGTGCAGTTTTGACCTTGTCAGCCAGAGATATTGTGATGAAAACACCTAATTTTTTGCTTTTTAATTTTTAACTAGGTGGCGCTATACATGAAATAAGTGGTAATGGGATGGGTTGACATGCCCCTTAAGACCAACATACATAAAAAAAGGTGGACCTCCTAGGCCCTACGGTTCTCGAGATATTCACAGAAAACAGTCTCCGGCCACCTACAGGCCAGTTGGTGTATAGTAACATAAATTAATTTATTGTGTGGCCCCCCATGAACGGAATTCCACAAATCTTGGCGTGCATACAGAGGGTGTCATAATGATCCTACACTTCCAATTTCGTGCAGTTTTGACTATGTTAGGTCACAGATAGCTTCAATTACAACACCTCATTTTTACTTTTTTGTGTTTAACTAGGTGGCGCTATACATGAAATGAGTGGTTATGGAATGGGTTGACATGGCCCCTTGAGATCAACATACAAAAAAAAAATGGTCCTCCTAAACCCTATGGTTTTCGAGATATTCACAGAAAACTGTGTCTGCCCTACCCTCCTTTCGGGGGTCCAGTCCAGCGGGGGGGCTACAGATCAAAACGAAAAACGATGGTTCCATGCTATCCATATGGGGTTACATGCCCACCAAGTTTCGTGTACCCCGGTCTTTCAGTGTCCGGGGAATCATTGGACGGAAATTTGGGCATGCGAAAAAAGAAAAAAAAAAAAAAAAAAATCTGACTAAACCTATATGACCCACGGCAAGCGCCGGGCGGTCATAATAACACTCGTATTCTATTTTCAACTATTGATAAATTAACAAATCCCCCCTCACAATTAGCGCCTTAACTTCTCTCAACTAATAAATGCAATGAGTTTTCATCTTAAAGTAAAGGTAAAATTGACAAAATCAGACTCAACATATCTGCTCAATTACAAATTCAACAACCTGAACTTCCAGAGTTCAGCTTGATAGACTACGAAACACTTGAAAAAACGGTACAGAATCTCAGCGCTTCCACATGTGTCTTAGACACTCTGCCTACCAATTTCTTCAAAACTGTTTTTCATCTCATAGCGGCGGATGTCCTTCAAATTGTAAATGTATCACTGCTGTCTGGCACTTTTCCTAAGTCACTGAAAACAGCTGTTGTAAAGCCATTTCTCAAGAAGAATAACCTGGATGCCTCCATGCTAAACAATTACAGGCCCATATCCAATCTACCTTTTATTGGCAAAATTATTGAAAAAGTAGTCTTTAATCAATTAACCACCTTCCTAACATCAAATGGGTATTTTGATTACTTTCAGTCTGGTTTTCGGGCAAATCACAACACTGAAACAGCTCTAATTAAAGTTTCCAATGACATACGCCTAAACACAGATTCAGGTAAAACATCAGTCCTATTGCTACTGGACCTTAGTGAAGCATTTGACACTGTTGATCACAATATTTTACTACACAGACTAGAACACTGGGTTGGATTTACAGGCATAGTTATCAGCTGGCTAAAATCATATCTACAAGAAAGGAGTTTCTTTGTTGCCATCGGAAACTGTACCTCAACACCAACGTCCTTGACCTGTGGTGTTCCCCAGAAATTCGATCTTAGGGCCACTATTATTCAACCTCTATATGCGCCCACTTGGACAAATCATCCAAAATAACTTGATTTCATATCATAGCTATGCAGATGACACACAAATTTACTTAGCTCTGTCACCAAACGACTATGGTCCTCTTGAATCTATGTGTCAGTGTATAGAACAAATCAACACCTGGATGTCTCAAAATTTTCTTCAGCTGAACAAAGAAAAAACTGAAGTAATTATATTTGGTAAAAAGGAGGAAAGACTTAGGGTTGCCACTCTCCTTGACACAAAAGGGTTGTAGGCATACAGTTAAAAATATAATAATAATAATAATAATAATAAGCTTTATTTGTATAGCACCTTTCATACACATAATGCAGCTCAAAGTGCTTTACATTTGAAGCATGTAACACAATGATAGTCAGTCAGTCATTATCAATCACTTTTCTTTGCTGTTTATGATCTTCTCAGCAACATATCAAAAATATAGAAAATGACGTCATAAGACTGGCAGCCTTAACCCTCTTACCCCCCACAAGCACGCCATATGGCAACTGTGGCAAGGAAAAACTCCCATATTCCAGGAAGAAACCTTGAGCAGAACCTGACTTAATAGGGGGAGCCCATCTGCTTCTGGCTGGCTGCGCCCTCCAATAGTAGCAGATGTAGAATAATCTGAAAATGTAGTCTACAGGATAAGATGAGTTAACTAAAAGCTTTCCTGTACAGGTATGTTTTCAGATCTTTTTTAAAAATATTTACTGAACTCGCCTGCTTGATGTACAGAGGCAGGGTGTTCCATAGTTTGGGGACATAATGGATAAACGCAGCTTCTCCACTTTGTTTGTGGAGCACTTTGGGTACGATTAAAAGATTAGAATTGGATGATCTAAGTTTCCTTTGTGGTTGATAAGATATTAAAAGCTCAGAGATATATGAAGGTGCTATGCCATTCAGAGCTTTGTAAGTAATTAACATAACCTTAAAATCAATTCTATAGGAAATAGGGAGCCAGTGCAGTTCAGCCAACACAGGGGTGATGTGTTCTCTCTTCTTAGTCTTAGTTAAAAGTCTAGCCGCAGAGTTCTGTATGAGTGCCAATTTCTTTAGATGTTTTTTGGGAAGACCAGTGAAAAGTGCATTGCAGTAGTCTAACCTGCTAGTGATGAAGGCGTGAATTAGTTTTTCTGCATCTTGTTGAGTTAAAAAGGGCCGCACTTTGGCAATGTTTCTCAAGTGGAAATAGGCTGTCTGAGTAACTTTACTGATATGGGGCTTAAAACTTAACTCTGCATCTAAGATGACACCGAGGCTTGTTACTTTTGGTTTAACCTGGTGTGCCAAGTTCCCCAGATTACTAAGAATAATATCTCGCTTTAGTTTTGGTCCAACCAGAAGTACCTCTGTTTTGTCATCATTTAGTTTCAAAATGTTTTTGCTCATCCACTGATTAATGGAGGTTAGGCATGCAGTGAGGGAGCAAAGGCCATCTGGGTTAGTTGGCTCCACAGAAATATACAATTGGGTATCATCTGCGTAGCTGTGAAAGTTTACATTATGCTGACTTATGACGTTTCCCAATGGAAGCATATATAGAGAAAATAGCAGGGGACCAAGGCAGCTCCCCTGGGCCACACCAAAAGGCAAGTCATGTTTTTCAGATACATGATCTCCTAGACTGATATAAAAAGCTCTGCCAGTAATGTAGGTTTGAAACCAGTTTAGAGCATTATCAGAGAGACCCACCCACTTCGCAAGGCGGTGAATTAGGATGCTATGATCAATGGTGTCAAATGCCGCACTCAAATCCAGAAGAATAAGGATTGAGACTTTGTTTGAGTCAGTAGCTAGTCTGAGATCATTGACTATTTTTACTAGAGCCGTTTCTGTGCTGTGATTTGATCTAAAACCTGATTGGAATTTTTCAAGGATACTGTTTTCGTTGAGGAAGGTATTTAACTGATTACAAACAACTTTTTCAAGTACTTTGCTCAAAAACGATAGATTTGATATAGGCCTGTAGTTGCTCAGATTGGTATGGTCAAGATTTGACTTTTTAAGTAAAGGTTTCACAACAGCGGTTTTAAAAGCAGTTGGAAATATACCTGTTTCTAATAAGGTATTTATTACCTTGAGAAAAAAGGGAGCTAAGCTATCATATACTTTTTTGAGGAATGTAGTAGGGATTGGATCTAAAACACATGTTGAGGAGCCGGTTTGAGTTATAATTTTACCAAGCTCAGATTGAGTAACAGTGCTAAAGGACCTTAATTTTGGGGGCTGTTTTGGGTGTACTATCAAACATATTACTTGTGTTACCAATAGCCTCCCTTATAGAAATGACTTTGTTTTTGAAGAAGTCTGCAAATTCTTCGCATCTTAGAGAGGATGCCTGACTGAGTGTATCAAAAGGTGTTTGATGCAATAGCCTATCAATGGTAGAGAACAACACCCTAGAGTTTCCACTGTTTTCAGCAATTACCTTAGAGAAGTGGTTCCTCCTCTCATTCGAATAGCTCTATTATAATTTGATATTTTTTTTTTTTAGAATGGCACGGTGAACCTGTAACTTAGTTTTTCTCCATGTTCTCTCAGCTTTTCTACATGATCTTTTTAGATCATGGATATTTTCGTTCATCCAAGGTGTCAGTTTGCTACAGGGCCTTTTTTTAGTCTTTAAGGGTGCCACTCTGTCAAGCAGAGCGCCTAATTCACGATTGAGAGCCTCTACCATTTGATCAATAGGATGATGTAAAATATCTAAATTTATGGAGTCTATAAGAGCTATGAACTGCTGTTCTGCTCTAATGTCCAAGAGTCGCGATTTGATTGCAATTTCGGGATGAATTTTTGGAGTATGTAGTACTATATTAAAAGATACACAATGATGATCAGACATATTTATATCATTTACTGATAAGTCTGTGACTTCTATCCCTCTAGAAATGACTAGATCGAGGGTGTTGCCAAGGTTGTGGGTGGGTCCTGTAACATGCTGCTTTAGCTCTAAACTGTCCAACACATTAAGGAACTTACTGGCTTTAGCATCAGTTGTCTTATTGACATGAATATTGAAGTCGCCATTTACAATTATCCGATCATAGCTAGTGATGATGAGCGACATAAGTTCAGAAAACTGGTCGAGAAAGCCAGTCCATAGTTTAGGAGGGCGGTATAAGGTTAATAGAAGTACAGCTGGGTCAGCCTTCAGAGTGAGGGCAATATACTCAAAGGAAGCGAATTTGCCAAAGTTGACTCTAGTGCAACTATATTTGTTTGAGAGAATGGAGGCAATTCCACCACCTCGTTTGCCTTGTCTAATTGAATGGAAGAAATTATAATTTGGGGACAAGTCTCAACAAGAACAGCTTAAGCTGTCTGAAGTCAACCAGGTTTCAACAAGAAACAGAAAATCCCATTTTATTTCACTAATAAAATCATTGATTGCAAAGGTTTTAGTAGTAAGTGCACCTATATTTAGTAAACCCATGTTAGCTGAAAATGCCTCTGGCTTTTGAGGAATATGCTGAGGTATGGAAAGAATATTTGTTAGGTTTCTAGTTTTAAATTTGTCTTTTTTTTTTTTTTTTTTACTATACGTTGGGTAGAAATCAACGTTGGAATAGAACTATAAGCATAAGTCATGCTATTGCATGACGCAGCTTGATCTATGGTAGTAGTATTGTATGTTACCCTGCAGAAAACATTCTCAGACCCATCCACATGTATAATGCCATTCGAATCAATACCTGGGGGGCGTGAATCTGTAATATTTTCTACAGAATGTCAATGCCTCAGTGTGGACGCTTATGTTGTCAGAGAGTAGCCTGGCTCCATGTTGGTTTGGGTGGAGACCATCACGCTTCAGCATACTGGGCCTCTCCCAGAACAAGCCCCAGTTGTTGACATAGGGGATGCTTAGGGAAGCGCAGTAGCGTTTGAGCCAGGTGTGGAGATCGAACAGTCTGGACCATCTCTCAGCACCTTTTCTGTAGGTAGGGAGAGGCCCAGAGATGACAAAGCGTTTTTCTGTGCCCATCAGAGTGGTGATGAGAGTTTTGTAGTTTTCCTGCAGTGCTACTGACTGCTTATCTCTGATGTCGTTCGTGCCCACGTTAATGCGATGATGTTGTCGACCTTGGTGTGGCAGGCCAGGATGCTTGGGAGTTTCTGCTGGATGTCAAGGACCTTGGCACCAGGGAAGCAGTAGACCTTGGAGGGACCGCTACATGATGGGGAATGCAGAGGTCTCTAACCATGGAACTGCCGATGACCAGGGTGGAGGTTGATGAGGTCCGGGAGGGAGGGGTCGGGGGCCGACTTTGAGGAGGGACCAGGATGGTTGTCTCGGGGCAGGAGGGCTCCTCATCCTCGGTCAGAATGGCATAGCGATTTTCCAGTCGTGATAGGTTGGGCTGGGCCTGAGTGCCGTCCGGACCGTCTGCCGTGCTTGTGATGCTTGCTTCACGCCATGGCTCAGGCTGGTGTGGAGTGGAGCTGGCCAGCAGAGCAGGCTTGGTTCTCAGCAGAGGCCGGGGAGAGGCAACAGGGACAGAAGTTGCATTAGTGCATGGCATGGTTAAAGTATTGGAGGACAGAGTGAAATCAGGGCATCTGGCATTTGTGTGTGTAAGAGAGGTAACGTTATTTCACGGAGAGAATGGTGTCGAGGAACTGTTCATCCTTCTCAATCTGATGGAGGGTCGCTATTCTGGCTTCGAGTTCCACTATCTTTTCGCTAAGAAGGACGCATGAGTTGCAGCCTGGTGCACAGCTGAGGGGAGGCATCGTGTCGCGGCGAGGGGTCGTCGGTGTCAACTGTCTTTTAAACGTTTGTTTGCTAGTTGGCTAGCAACAGCGATATCGTGCAGTTCCTTGATAACTCGAACACAGGTAGCGGGTAAGTAATCTGAGAAGATCTCACTTTTATATTGAGTCGCTGGTTTTGAGAGACGTTAGAAGGAATTTGATGCTTTCTTCTTCCAGATAGCGTTTCCTTGGCCCGGTATTATTTGCAGCCCTTGATACTGGCTTAACGTTTAACGTTAACGTTTGACAGAAAAGTTTGGCGATCAAGGTTATAGAGTCCGATAATCCAAAGCCTCGAGCAACAACAGTTTATGCAACAGTTTGTTCACGAGATATAATCGGTAGCCAGTAAATCCGTAGAAAGTAGATGGTAACAAGGAGATTTAAGATTAATATTGGTGTATTAATTGACAGTGATCTAAATTTCAACAGCCACATGAAAGCGACAACTAAATCAGCTTTTTACCACCTCAAAAATATTGCCAGACTCAGAGGGCTGATGTCAAAATATGACTTAGAAAAACTCATTCATGCATTTATCTCCAGCAGGGTTGATTACTGCAATGGACTGTTCACAGGCCTTCCTAAAAAGACTATTAAACAGCTTCAGATGATACAAAATGCAGCAGCTAGGATTCTAACAAAAACTAAAAGAACTGACCACATTACTCCAATTCTTAAGTCCTTGCACTGGCTTCCTAGCCTAGAAATCTAGACGCACCCTAGCGTCGGCAAATTAATTTGCTCAGCCTGTACGTCTAGTATCAAACCATAGGGATTTCTATTGGCTGACGCCGTGGACTTCATCCAATCACAGCGCTCTATTTTGTTAGAGAGTCTTAAGGCGGGCTTAACAGGATAACGACAGTCCTGTGACGTGAACAACAAAGAAGGTGGCTATGGCTAACGAAGAGCGGTTGTTTGAATCGGCGTTGGCGTCAACTTTGGAGGAGTTGGACTTGTGCTTTTCTTTGAAAGTTGAGCAACACAATGCACTTAAGTAATTCCTTTCGAAGAAGGATGTATTTGCCGTTTTGCCGACCGGATACGGATATGGTTGTAGCGCTGGCCTATTGCATACCTAGGCAGTTTGAAAGACAATTCTCTGCCCGCCCCTTGGATTAAGCGAGGTAAATGGTTCGATTCCAGACTATACATTTCAATGATATAGGATGGCCCGCCAGGCTACTGGCTTCCAGTAAGTCACAGAATTGACTTTAAAGCTCTATTGCTTGTTTATAAATCAGTAAATGGAGCAGGACCTAAATACCTGTCAGACATGCTTCAGCAGTACACACCTTCTGGTCCTCTCAGGTCCCAGGTGAAAAACCTGCTAGTAAAACCTACTGTTAGAACTAAACATGGTGAAGCAGCTTTTTGCTGCTATGGTGCTCAGCTGTGGAATCAACTTTCGGATGACATCAAAAAGGCCCCAACTGTAGCCAGTTTTAAATCTAGACTTAAGACCAAACTGTTCTCAGATGCTTTCTGCTAACTGTGCCGAGTTACAAATTCTAAATCTGCCTTGATAATTATTCTACTTTATCTTTTATTACTTTTTTTTACTACTTTTGCCTTTGTTTTTTGCTTACTAATCATCCTTTATTTTTAAATTATTTTACCTTGTGTTTTATGTTTTCTTTTCATTATGATCTTTACCTTTTAACTATTCTTTGACTATATTGCCTTTCTATGCTTTTTATTTGTTATTGTTGTTTGGTTTTGTTTATGGAAAGAATGACCTGTGTATGAAATGCGCTATATAAATAAACTTGACTTGACTTGACTTGAGACTGGCAGTTGATCCAGGTGGCCTGAACACCTGCCATAGGATTCTAATTGCTTAACGGCCGTATTATGATGTCACAATCGGCAATGTTAAGTCTATGGGGATTTTTAAAAAGTTTTTCTTTAATAGTTTAAAAAGTATAAAAGTTTCAAAGTTGAAAAGACATAGCAGCTTGGTCCGTTTGAATACCTACGTTACAAAGTTTGAATGAAGTTAAACTGTTCGAGAGAAATTGCGTACGGAAAAAGTGGTAAGCGGAATAATAATAAGAAGTTGCCTATAGGAAGAACAGTACAGTGCATTTTCATGCACTGTAATAAATCGGATAACAATAGAGTGCATTTTCATGCACTCTAATAAAAACAGATAATAAGAAGAACAGTGATAATAGTCCATTGCATTTACATGCAATGCAATAAAAGACGATAATAAGAAGAACAGTGATAATAGTCCATTGCATTTACATGCAATGCAATAAGAAGAAGCCTTGGAAGAACAGTATAGTGCATTTTCATGCACTATAATAAGAAGCCTAGGAAGAACAGTACAGTGCATTTTCATGCACTGTAATAATTCGGATAACAGTAGAGTGCATTTTCATGCACTCTAATAAGCATAAGAATAAGAAGCCTAGGAAGAACAGTACAGTGCATTTTCATGCACTGTAATAATCCTCAATATACTCAACAGTGTAAAAATATATACTCTATAACCTCAAATTCTGGAAAAATAACAATTTGGCAGTTGCTGTGTAGCAGTCAGTATTTCAACATTTTCCTGGGGGAACCCCGGCAAATATCACCCACACCTTCTCTCATCGTCCTTGACCGCATTGCTTAGCAGAATCAGCAGAATCTTATTGCTAACAATTCATTTGCATTTTTGGGAAATAAGTGTATGAATGAACTGGGGTCACGATTAGGCTATGTATTTGTTTTATCAAGTGGTTAGATGGCACGTTAGGCTGCTAAAGAAGCTTTAAAAGGATGTTTACTATTTATCATGGCATTCAATTTAAATGAAATGTGTAGACCTATTATAGGTAAGAGAAGAGTAAAGACAGGCCAAGAGCAAAGAGAAGAGAGGCTGAGAGGTTAGCGTAACCTTCCCCCAACAGCCATAGTAGAAGAATAAGAGACTTTATCTCCTTTTTTATTCTACACCACCTTTGAATATTCAAGACTCTCCCAACTTGCCTGCAGATAATTGGATAGCTGGTGGAATAGGTGTAGGTGTGAGGCTTGTGACTCTCACACCTAAAGACTGCAGCATAGTTCTTAGTCTACAACTATGCACAGATAGGCTACATTAGATTATAATTAAACCATTTCCAGACTGTTGCCCATATTACAAGTATTAATTCAAGACCAAACATGAACGTATTATATTCACAACATATATTTTACAGAAGTGCTCATCAAACCAGTTACTCTGTTGGTTTGAGTTTTCGCTGTGTGATAATTAGTTGAGACTGGCACCTTGTGTAGTGAAGGAAAGTCCTTTGTCTGAGATGGGGGTCGCCATTTGGGCATAGCCATTTTGCAGCTTTGGCCCAAAATCCTGGTCTTTACATAGGCAAGGTAATTTATCACTAAATTAACACTACAGATAGAAACACTTGCCCAAGGCATTTTCCTTCTTGCTCAACCATAGTAAGCAGTTCCATTAACGTATTTATGTGTTTCCTGTATTTGCTTTCCGAGCTGAACACACTTTGCATCTAATCCAACACACTTTTTTCATTGCAAGTGGCAATGGCGGGCCTGAGCAACTGCAGTCCATGACCCGTGACATTTCGGAATCCAACAAAGCACTGACATGTGGTGCGTTTGTCAAATATACATCTGATGTGTGTGCTATTTGTTTAGCATGTTTTCTACATCGGAAGCACTTGCTCACTTCCCGTTGGGTGTGACGTTTTACACCGATGGTAGTCACTAGATGGCACTACATCACAAATATGTAGGGTACAATGATACACTTCCAAGTTATTAGTTTATGACATACATTTTGTGGTAGATAACAGTTGACTAGTTATCCTAAAAACTGCTTTCAGCCTACCCACTCAGAGTACCTGCGTGAAGCTGGCCCCCCATGTTATTCAAAAATTATTAAAAACACTGCTATTCGTTTGTGCTACGTTTGTGCTGGTTTGTACCGTAAAAAATATTGTTTGTGCTGTTAAGGGTTTTAAGTAATTAAACGTTACATTTTCTGGCCAGTGACGTCACTCAGCCCCCCGTCAATGTCCAAATCTTCCCAAAATAGTCTCAATCGTTTGTACTACGTTTGTGCTCATTTGTGCCGTCAAAAGAAACATTTGTGCTACTATGTTTTCTAAGTTATTATGGTTTATTTATTACTCGTGTGCTATGTTTGTGCTGATTTGTGCCGTTAAAAATAACATTGTGCAGCTATGTTTTTTTAAGTTATCACGCTTTGTCACAGGTGTGACGTCATTTAGCCCCTCATCAGTGTCCAAATCTCAAAATAGTTGCAATTGTTTGGGCTACCTGCGTGCCAAATACAGGCCTGATAGCGCTCCAGCGCCACACCGGATTTACCGAAGTGTACATAATGGTGGTTGCTATGCAAAATAAAGTGGTTGCTATGCTGATTGCTAGGGTAATCATGTTGGTTGCTAGGTTGTAACTGTGGAGTGGTTCTTAGGCAGATACTATGGGTATTTGAAGTGTTGCTAAGCTTTTGCTAGGTAACTGAATTGGTTGCTATGCTGGTTACTAGGTTAATGATGGTTGCTAAGTTGTCATTGTGAATGGTTGCTAGGCTGTTGCTAGGGTACTTATGGTGGTTGCCATGCTGGTTACTAGGTTAATCATGTTGGTTGCTAGGAAATGTTAAGTCTATGGGGAAAATGTTAATAGCTTTTAATCAAAAGTCCCGCCCCCATTCATTTCAATAGCCCATGCTAGGCTAGCTACTTCAGCCAAAAAAGCATGAAATTGCCCGCAGCCATCTTTACGAAAATGGCGTTTTATGGGTGTTCGTTTCCGGCACCAGCTAGAATTAGCCTATTAGATTCCACGTTACAGACGGAGACAACGTAAGGTTCAACGGTATGTCGCTGATGAAGATTGGACATTCCCTCAGAGGAAAAGAAGTTGTTCGGGAACGCGCTTCACCTCGTTATAAGCGCAAATTCATTTAATTGGTTGGGATAACATTTTGGGAATGGTGGTAAAGTTTGCCCTGTCTCTGAAGTCCTAGGTTATTTAATGTGATGTTCATATGTGATAATAAACTATGCGAATCAATATTGTGTCACTTTAGGCTTCACAAATAATGCATACCTGTCAACATTTAGCTTTCCAAAAACGGGAGATTTTTTTTTTTCGGGGAGGGGGTCAGTGTTTATACCGGATCTGTGTTTGCATATTTAATACGTTTCATACACATGTTTCAACACTGAATTTCGGTCGTTGCTTTTACCTTACGCATGCCAGTTATGTATCCACCAGCTGCCTGCCTGCAGCCTACTTCCAAAACTCCAAAGCTGCTTGCTGTCAGATTTGGTTCCGAGGGCACAAGTTCAGTGTATCAACAACACTCAATAAGAGTTTATGTGATGTGTTATTCAATTAAATTCCCAACAATTTCACAACAGCTAGTTCTGGAGTAGCCCATTCAACTAGCCCGCTTGCTTACGACGAGACTCAGGCTGCGCAGTCGGCACCCGCTTCCCTTATTTGGGTTTTGGGTTGCCAGGTTTTAGCCTATGACAAAACGGTTGAAATTGAAACTAAGTGATCGTGTATGTGTAGGGTGTATTTCATACACAATCTGGCAACCTGAATAGAATGATTTTAAAATGAAGTTTGATGGCCATGCAAATTACAGGAGTTGTCCGGGAGAAATAACAAAATGGGAGGGTGCTGGGAGATGACCTTGAAATACGGGAGAAACCCGGGAAAAACGGGAGTGTTGACAGGTATGAAATAATGATCCCTAAATACTATATTTGGACAGGTTGTAGGCCTATTACGCAATAGGCTATCCAACGAAAATGACTATTAATTAAGTAGACATGGTATGTAGGAAACATGTGGATAGCTGGGATTCTTGCTGCACCCAGTGTGAATTTGCAGCTTGTTAAGCCTAGGCTACATTTGCAGGCAGACGAAATGAAGCCAATGCAAGTTAAACTTCCGATAGAAGCGCACATCCCTCGGGTATTGTGGTTCGAGCAGGCATAGAGTCTGCAACTGGTGTTGGACATTTGGCCTGAACATTTAAATCAAATGCATAGCCTAATCATGTCAATGTTGCAAGAAAGCAAACGAAATAAGTCATTGACATTTGTTTCGTTTTAAATCACTTGGGGAGACATAGGTTACATGATCCAGACGTTGCGTTCTACAGAACTACAGCCTGTGCGTTTTAAAATAGTCTTCATACACAACGCAATGAGTAGGCTAATAATTGGATATAGGTCATTGCTGTGCATCTGCCAAAGTGTATGGTCATAGTCAGTTACTTTAAGGTAATTGGCACCCCGCATATACGGCAAATACCATGTAGGCATTAAGTCAAGTATCAGTAGCTTAATCCAAGTAGTAAGTTGTTTTATTTGTCGTCTTCCAGAAATGCAAACCAACGTGGACGCTGAGGAGGACGCCGCCCAACACTAAACTTCGTGCAGGAGCGGGTCATCTACCAATCAGCATGTAAAAACTGGTGCCGGAAGTTGCAACCATGTAACCAATGTAAGCCATGTTTTCAAAAATGTCGGCGGCCAAATGCCATGCTAAGTGGCTGAAGCTAACCCTTCAAATCCTGACCCCCTGGATGAAACTCACGTATGTCCAAAACGGTTACTTTTCAGGAAGTGAAAAAAACATTGTAATTTCAAAGCAGTTGAACGTAGCATTGTGATACTTGGTACGGCATCTTTAAATGTAATCATATTCTTGCCAGTGTGATGATATAATCCACATTGACCAAAATCAAGTTTTATGGACATATGTGGATATTTTACAGTATTGGTGGTCGATACGTGTTCTTCCGATCATTAATTAGAATGGCTAAGTCGCGTTTCATATTGACAGATGAATAGGCTACGCTCAGTTTATTAAATAGGCTACGTCCAACCTGAAATATATCTTGCAAACTATGAAGGGACAATGAATCAGTAGGCTACACTGACATTGCAATGCTAGACAGAGACTTCGACTTACGTCTCAGGCATCGGGGGAAACTTTTACCCTCAATAAAGTTAGGCCTAATGTAAAGGAAAGCCATTGTCTCACCAGGCTATCATCAAAACAATGTTTATTTGGCACTGTATTGCAGAAAAGAAAAGTAGAAATGAAGTTGCAGTTTCAGTAAACTCCAGTTAACCAGTTTCTTCTTCAGGTGAGTCAAGCAGTTACGACTAATTAGATTCAATACTGCTACTACAGGTGGAATTATAAAATAGCAACAGGCCTTAATGCAAGATTTGAATCATGTCTTTCCTATCAGAATTGGCTGATAGAAATTCCAAGAGTTCAACAGATAAGACCAAGTCATTTTAAAACATGCACATAAACAATTACATGTTAATACTCAATAAATAGAACGTCTAATTAATAAATGTTAATTGTTTGCATACTGGTCACTACAGGTGTAGGGAATTGTTTGTTGCAAGTAAAAAAAAATGGTTGTTAACCTGTCCTGTTATCAAGTCAGTTAAAAATATATTTCATGGTGTGTATGTGTGTTAATTTGTTGTGTATTAGTCACTACAGGTGTAGGGAATTGTTGTAAGTGTGATGGTGCATGCATAGCATGTGGATCTCCATGGCAAGGAGACGCAGGTAGTAGTGGGGTGTGTGAGACACCCATGTGCACCAAGTGCATTGATAGGCCTCCTGAACGGGAGGAGACTGTGACAGGGTTATTCCCATAGTGGTTGAGGGCAGTGGCGCAAAAAGTGGGTATGCACAATATGCAGCGCATAGGGGCACAGCTCCATGGGGTCGCCAAAGTGATGGTAAAAAAATGAAATAATAAATTTGGTATTTTCTATATGTAACTACTGTTGTTCTTTTTTAAATCGTTTTCTCAATGTTCTATAACATTTTAGAGGACTAACAGGCTAGAGTAGGCGCCCTATCTCATAAGATTCAATCATAGAATTTTGACATAGAAGAGGGAGTGGGGGCCCGTGGCTGGGCGAAAGCAGATAGGCCTCTGGTAGTAGTGAGTTGCCGTCTATGGAAAAAGATGTACAGCAAAAAAAAAGCTGTTGACAACTAAAAATAGAAAAAGAAAGAGGGAAAAGGAGATGGCATGGCAAGGGATGCAACAGCAGTTAAATAAGTGGACGGTGAAAGACAACAGGTAGGATTTAAAGTGATGACGTCTGTACTTAAAGGCTTGCAAATATGAACGTTACAGACTAATTAGCGTTTGTTAAGCATAATGCCGATTGAAACAGTCCATTCCATTCAGATAGCTAGGTGGCTACCATGCTCATACTGCACTTTTAATGGCCAACTGCAAACAGAAATGTCATGCTAGCAGCAACTCATTACATGTTTCCATATCCTAACAATGAAGGCTTCTTGTAATAACTTAATATTGTGTTGTCAATGTGGTGCAAACAAACAAGGCTAGAGTGCCTAACAGCCTTATCCATTGTGAGCAATAGCTGGCAAAAGGATGTTATGAGAACCGTTTAGACCGTTTAGTGGCAATGCACTTTATCAATACTTATCAAGTATAACATCAAGTTAAACATCAAAGTGGCAGCATTTCTTTAAAAACATATTCAACCATATTCAATAGACACTAATGCAGTAATAGTGTAAATTATTGGCCTTTTGTTTTGCTTTAGTTGTTTGTGTTTTTTTTGGGGGCCAATATTGTTGTTGCATACCCCTCAAAAATGGGTAGCTGCGCCCCTGGTTGAGGGTGTACTCTGATGGTGATGCCAACTAGACTAGACATTTGCATGCACTGTAATTATAATAATAAAAAAGAAAAAGCCTTGGAATAGCAATATAGCGCATTGATAACAGTACAGTGTATTTTCATCAGAGCCGGACAGTAACGGAGTACATTTACTTGAGTACAGTACTTGAGTACAATTTTGAGGGATCTGTACTTTACTCGAGTATCATTTTTGGGGAGTACACATAACTTTACTCAAGTACATTTGAGAGGCAAATATTGTACTCTTTACTCCACTACATTTCTATCCATAACTGTGAGTACCCGTTACTACTTCTAAAAAAAAAAAGAAAAATCTTGGAAACCCTCAATTTGTTGTTTCCCTCTCAAACGTGATTGGATTGTGCAGGTGCCACTGATTGGGACAGCCTATCAGCAATCACCTTCAGCTTTCCGCCAAAGTCAACTCCATGGTCAGACCCTGGACAAAACAATGGATGAAGACGCAGCAGGTTCATCCCGGGAATGTGCCAACCTGTGGCCCCACCTCGCCAGACTATTTCAATTTTCTGAACAAGTTAATGATAGTTTTCGTTTCAAGTGTTTCAATTACAAAATAGTATTTTGTATTTGAAATACGTATTTTAAATACATGTATTAGAAATACTGCCCATCCCTGGCAACATGGTAAAAAGATGAAAATGACTTGATTTTACTTCCAATTCATTTTACATTCTCCAAGGTATAAACACTAACATTTTTCATAACTCCATGTAGGACGTTTCTGTACATAAATGTAAGCACTGTGGCAGTAGTAATGCAATATTTAGAAAATGTAGGCTACATTTGTACTCTTGATACTCAAGTACTTTAAAAAACAAGTACTTCAGTACTTTTACTTAAGTAGACATCTGACTGTTGTACTTTTACTTGTACTTGAGTAAAATTTAGCAAAGGGTATCTGTACTTTTACTCAAGTAATGAAGCTGTGTACTCTGTCCGCCTCTGATTTTCATGCACTGTAATTAGATATTAATTCCTGCTAAGATGTTTAACCTGACATTAATTAACAGAAAACACATCAGATTACCCTCATTCTGGCACAATTGACACATATGTATTTTTCATTATATCATTATGTCAGTAGTCACAAATAATATGACTCAAGTCTGAAAATATGAAATACTCATCACTTACAATGAAGTATTTTTCTAGCATGCTTTCATTTATACATCTCTGATGTTTTTAGCTTAGTCATCAATCATGAAACAAATGCACAAGAATGATCATGATGTTTTTATTTCAAGAGAGACTATGAACAATCATGATGCTTTTATTTCAAGTATGACTATGAAACATTTAGACAGCATAGGTTATGCTAATTGCTGATTCATGAAGACTTACTCTTGGTTGTGAAGTCCCATATATAACTATTGAGAATTTCTCCAAGAACATAGTATACACTGATAAGAATGGTCAGAGAAAAGAAAAATAGGACTTTGGACATTGTGCCAAGATACTCTAACAGTGGGTAAACCCATACTCCAGTCACATGATGGACCCAACACATCCTAAGAAGAAAAGAAAGTGAGAAAGTGTGAGTTCACATGAAAGTGGTTATAAAAACAAGTCATCAGCATTATTACACTACTGAATTAAATCCAAGGATTCCAACAGTACCTCCTTTTTGAAAAGCTGGCATACGGATCAAAAGTTACATGCAGTAACACAACATCCTAAAAGCCCAAACACATGTTTGCTAATGTCAGTGCCCCCTAGAGTTCAAAGGGCACCATCATTGTATGTGCAATGGATCCACAAGTCCACATAGCAAGTTTGGCTTTGATACATGAAAGCAAAGATTATACATAGGATAATGCAAGATATTTCATCAGGAGGAGCCACATCAGAAACCCAGATCGCACGGGTTTTACATCATCGATACATCATAATAGAAAACAGTTGTCTGGTCCTTGTATCTTCACTGAATCGATGGGTGATCGCGTCGCCAGTAGTGTGTGTAGTAAAGCATTTTACACTGCATGAAAAGTGGGATTTTCGTCAGTATGCGGCACTGTAGATTGTCGTGGAAGTTCAGGTATACGACTGTATACGGCAATTTGCAGGCAACACCGAAAACTGCCGTGAATTGTCGGAAATTGACGTGGGCCTTGCTTGGCAGTCGTCCCCCCATGACACACCCCTCCTCCTAAAAAGAAAAGCTCTGGAATAAATAGATCAGGCACAGTATAGCCTAAGTATAGACTCTTAAATTTTAGCTTGAATTGATTTATTTAATGAAAGTATGACTGTGACCTTTTCTTTGGTCTTGCTTAAACTCCCAGCAATGCGCTCAACAGGCAGAAATGATGCTGGGTATGACATGTCTGTTCCCTGCAAACTCCAATAATGTAACCAAACTTTCGGATTTCCCCTTCACACCAACACAATGAGAATTTCAGAGGCAAATATATAAATGATTGTCTTTATCATCATTCAATAAAAATATGCAATTCAATAAATATGTATACAAATAGATATTTTCCTAGGTAGTAGGCTGTTTACACAGTCCAAAACAGTCTCAGTCCATACGCCACAGTGTCCATTTGCAGAGAACATTTCAATAAGCGCAAGTTCAACCGTTACGCCCCCAGCAGGGGAGACAGTTCCTCTGGTGAGCAGTGGAAGACCCGCCCGTCGCTTTCGCCAGTAGAACAGCTGATAGGGTAAACAACGAGTCAGTGTGCAGCTTGCCCATAGACAGTAAAAAGGGCTTGCCCGGCAAATTCAAACAGAAAGGCTACAGTTTGGTTACTTCACTTTAGACCCTGAAGCCGTTGCCATTTGCACCATTTAGAGTTTCAGCCACAGCCAGCAAATAATTTTGTAAGCCAAAATATATAGTCTAAGCCATGCATTGCTAGGGAAATATTGAGATCTAATAAATCAATATAATAGACATCTGTACACAGGGGTTAAAGTGTGTGTGTGTGTGGGTGGGGACGCAGTTCCGCCACCTCAGATATATTAATAAAAAATATATTCTTTCACACTAACAATATAGCGCAATGATATTGTTAAAATAAATAATGAGTTAATTTTTCGTGTGTACCGAGGTGACCAAGAAGCTAGCAATTCTTGTCCAAAAAGTATTGCTACACCACGATACTCATATTGTCCAACGGTGAGTCATTTTTCCCTGTTGCATCAACCACCTGCCAAATCCCACTTTAACCACTGTCTGTACATGAAGTGGCAGCTTCAGCCATTAGTAGCTATGAAAATTTTGCCGGCCCCCTTTGCTTGGAGGAATGGTGAGCGTTGGATCATCTAGTGCCAAGCCAGTTCTCCGGGCTAGGAGAAGGGACATCAGTCGTCGGGAAATCAGCACTGTGGTAGCCGATCACCCATAGCCCTACGGGTTCACCCGGAGACAAATTGTAGGCGCTACGAACCGGAGCAAGGGTAAGATTTAAAGAATGCTTTCATTCTGCTGTAGACTATAAAGAAATAGATCCGTTAATAGATAGGCCTACTGATCTTAACCGTACATTTTGTTTTCACAGACTAACCTCGCCTCATTAAGAGGCCGACCTCCTATTTGCTCGGAGCTATGTCTGCAAGTCCGGATTTACACAATGCTGATAATGACGCCATTGTGTGTAAGTAACTTTTACTGTTTTCTCCTTCCTTGTTTAATTTTACTGTGACTTACAGCCCTACATTTTTGTATTCATACCACTCTCATTTAATTATTTTCCAGCTGCCTGTAAGACCTATTAGGCCTACAAGACAGTAGGCTATGCAGGAGCTTCAGGTAGGCGACAAACTAAGACTTTCATCACAGGCGGAAGCTGTGAAGAGTTCAGCTCGGAGTCGATCAAGAAGGAGGGTCTGAGAAATCCGTTTTTGGTGACTATTTTTCAGGTGCATTATATGTGTTGTGTCCATATGCAGTGCATCGTGCAGTACTGATTGTCTTTATTGATTGTTTTTAGGCTACAGCTGCTGGAAGCGAGACAGAGTGTGCTAGCTGAGGAAGAGGTGGACCTTTGGAAGTGCACCAACATTGACCTGATATCTGATGAGAAAGACGGCATTGTTGGAGGAGTGTCTGGATGGATTATGGGCAATTCCGCGCAAAACTCACTTCCCTAACGCCAACACAATGCCTTGGTATATTTAGTTGCTGTTATGCGTGGAATTGCCCTTATACGACCTCTATCCTTTCGCTGCCATTCATATGCTAATTCGAACCATAGTACTCCGCGAGCTCTCCACATACCTCACAGTTTGTTTCCGACAATATGTGGCACAGACAAACGTTTACAGGCTGTAAATTGTCGTAAACTGCCGAAAATTAGGGAGATTTCCGGGTGTTTACGGGGACGAAAATCCCACTTTTCATGCAGTGTAACAGAATTCCACCATTGTGTTTGACTGTCGGATCGCCGGCCGTGTGTGATGGGCTTTATGCAGACCAGAGGCAGCGACTGTTCCATTCATAGCTCAGAATTTCACCACATAAGATCTTGGTTCTGGAGATAGGAATGTGAATATTGTGCACGTTTTCATGATAATCATTTAGCATTTTTTTGAGCATTCCAGTCTGGAGAAAATCAACCTAACAAGTGTGTGCCTGTTGTTTTTTCTGCTGCTGATGGCCAGTTGCTACGTACGCAGACAGGACTCAATCCCCATTTTGCGTCCATAGACATGAACTATGATGAACTATCTTGCTCCGCGTATAATCTTTGATGAAAGTGTTGCTGAGACATGACCTGACTTCCTGTTTGCCAGCTTTGCTGCTACTTTGTAACCTTACTACTGTGTTCCCTCATTTTCATTTCATTTATTTATTTAAAGAACAGTGCACATTAATCAACATTTCTGTAAATATGACAGCGTTAGCCAGCAGGCTAATTTTCAACTGTAGTCCATTGGCAATATGTTATACTAGGCACATAGTGGCTGGGTCTCGTTCATTCACATCTACGTTTGTGTGGAATCACACACATATACACACACTTTCACACTGACAAACACACACACACGTAAATACACATACACAAACACATATGCACGTGCACACACCTACACATATACTCACACGCACACATACACACACCTTCACAAACACAAAAACAGAGGCACATGCACACACACACACATATACTCACACGCACACATACACATACACACACCTTCACATACACACACATATTCACTTTCACACACACACACACAGTACCCTCCAGAATTATTGGCCCTTTTGGCTTTGACCCTTCTTGTAAATAGCCCCAGTGTTATGCTTCCAGTCCAGTTTATTGTCTATGTGAACCCCCAGATATTTATAGTTCTCCACCACCTCCACCTCTTCCCCTAGGACGGTGATGGTGTTTGGCTTAGTCCTGTTCCTGCTGAAGTCCACCACCATCTCTTTGGTCTTGGCCACATTTAAGAGCAGGTGGTAGCTACCGTACCACTCCACAAAGCGATCCACCATCTGCCGGTACACTGCAAGAAATGAAATCTAACCAAGTGTTAATAATCTTCTATTAAGATCAAAGAATCTATTTGGTATTGTTTTTAGTATGGAAAGACTTACTAGTGCTCTCCCGTAAGATCATTTTGACTTAATTTAAGAAGACCTTGACTTATTTTAAGGAGTCTTATCAAGACAAATTTGCTTGTTTTTAGGACAAATTTGCTTAAGCAAATTTGTCTGCCAGTGCGTTGTTTTCAAGTCAAGTCAAGTCAAGTCAAGTTTATTTATATAGCACATTTCATACACAGAGGTCATTCAATGTGCTTTACATAAACAAAACCAAACAATAATAACAAATAAAAGCATAGAAGGGCAATATAGTCAAAGAATAGTTAAAAGGTAAAGATCATAATAAAAAGAAAACATAAAACACAAGGTAAAATCATTTAAAAATAAAGAATAATTAGTAAGCAAAAACAAAGGCAAAAGTAGTAAAAAAAGTAATAAAAGACAAAGTAGAATAATTATCAAGGCAGATTCAGAATTTGTAACTCGGCAGAAAGCATCTGAGAACAGTTTGGTCTTAAGTCTAGATTTAAAACTGGCTACAGCTGAGCCGCATAGCAGCTAAAAGCTGCTTCACCATGTTTAGTTCTAACTGTAGGTTTTACTAGCAGGTTTTTCACCTGGGACCTGAGAGGACGAGAAGGTGTGTACTGCTGAAGCATGTCTGACAAGTATTAAGGTCCTGCTCCATTTACTGATTTATAAACAAGCAATAGTGCTTTAAAGTCAATTCTGTGACTTACTGGAAGCCAGTGCAAGGACTTAAGAATTGGAGTAATGTGGTCAGTTCTTTTAGTTTTTGTTAGAGTCCTAGCTGCTGCATTTTGTATCACCTGAAGCTGTTTAATAGTCTTTTTAGGAAGGCCTGTGAACAGTCCATTGCAGTAATCAACCCTGCTGGAGATAAATGCATGAATGAATTTTTCTAAGTCATGTTTTGACATCAGCCCTCTGAGTTTGGCAATATTTTTGAGGTGGTAAAAAGCTGATTTAGTTATCGCTTTCATGTGGCTGTTGAAATTTAGATCACTGTCAATTAATACACCAAGATTTTTAACAGTATCCTTTGCCTTCAACCCTTTTTGTGTCAAGGAGAGTGGCAACCCTAAGTCTTTCCTCATTTTACCAAATATAATTACTTCAGTTTTTCTTTGTTCAGCTGAAGAAAATTTTTGAGACATCCAGGTGTTGATTTGTTCTATACACTGACACATAGATTCAAGAGGACCATAGTCGTTTGGTGATAGAGCTAAGTAAATTTGTGTGTCATCTGCATAGCTATGAAATGAAATCAAATTATTTTGAATGATTTGTCCAAGTGGGAGCATATAGAGGTTGAATAATAGTGGCCCCAAGATCGACCCCTGGGGAACACCACAGGTCAAGGACGTTGGTGTTGAGGTACACCAAAGAAGCTCCTTTCTTGTAGATATGATTATAGCCAGCTGATAACTATGCCTGTAAATCCAACCCAGTGTTCTAGTCTGTGTAGTAAAATATTGTGATCAACAGTGTCAAATGCTGCACTAAGGTCCAGTAGCACTAGGACTGATGTTTTACCTGAATCTGTGTTGAGGCGTATGTCATTGGAAACTTTAATGAGAGCTGCTTCAGTGCTGTGATTTGCCCGAAAACAGACTTAAAGTAATCAAAATACCCATTTGATGTTAGGAAGGTGGTTAATTGATTAAAGACTATTTTTTCAATAATTTTGCCAATAAAAGGTAGATTGGATATGGGCCTGTAATTGTTTAGCATGGAGGCATCCAGGTTATTCTTCTTGAGAGTGGCTTTACAACAGCTGTTTTCAGTGACTTAGGAAAAGTGCCAGACAGCAGTGATACATTTACAAATTGAAGGACATCTGCCGCTATGAGGTGAAAAACAGTTTTGAAGAAATTGGTAGGCAGAGTGTCACATGTGGACACATGTGGAAGAGCTGAGATTCTGTACCATTTTTTCAAGTGTTTCGTAGTCTATCAAGCTGAACTCTGACATCAAGTTTAGTTTCCCTCTGTTGCTGGAAGTTCAGGTTGTTGAATTTGTAATTGAGCAGATATGTCGAGTCTGATTTTGTCAATTTTACCTTCAAAAAAAGATGAAAACTCATTGCATTTATTAGTTGAGAGAAGTTCAGGCGCTAATTGTGAGGGGGGATTTGTTAACTTATCAACAGTTGAAAATAGAATATGAGTGTTATTTGAACTTCTATTGATAATGTTAGAAAAGAAAGACTGTCTTGCTTTGCATATTTCAGAGTTATATGTGCGGAGCATCTCTTTATGGATTTCATAGTGGATCTGAAGTTTGTATTTACGCCATTTTCTTTGTCTTCCTACACTCTCTTTTTAGAAGTTTAACTGCTGGATTTTGCCTCCATGGTGCTTTCTGTTTGTCCTTAACTTTCTTGAATTGTAATGGAGCAATGTCATCCATAATGTTTGCCATTTTTGCATTAAAGTGATCAAATAAGTCTTCAGAGTCTGACAGTTGACTTGACTTTAGTGAAAGTGCTTGCTCAAAGAGAGCACTTGTCTGATCATTTATGATTCTCCTTTTTACCATCATAGCTGTGTTTTGAGTGTGTGGGGACATAGACACATCAAAGAACACGCAGAAATGATCAGATAAGGCCAGGTCTTTAACAGCTGTATAGACATCGAGACCCTTTGTGATAACAAGGTTGAGGGTATGGCCGAGAGAGTGTGTTGGCCCCTGTACATGCTGTGTTAGGGAGAAAGTATCGATTAGTGCAATGAATTCCTTGGCATAATTGTTTTCAGGATTATCCACATGCAAGTTTAGATCCCCTGATATAATAAGACAGTCAAACTCTATGCAAACAACTGATAGCAGTTCACCTAGCTCTTCAAGAAAAACTTTAGCTGAATGTTTTGGAGGCCTGTAAATTGTCAGTAATAGAATCTGAGGAGAAGACTTAATGCATGCACACAGATATTCAAATGAAGTAAAGTCACCGAATGACGACTGATTGTACTGAAAAGACGTCTTGAAAAGAAGTAGCAGCACTGTTTGCTTGATCTAACCATGTCTCAGTTAAAAGTAAAAAATCAAGGTTGTGTGTGCAAATTAGATCATAAATTAAGAATGATTTGTTTGAAAGAGATCTGATATTTAGGAGTGCTAGTTTTGCTGTAAGTGTTGGGGAAATATGATCCATGGGGGAAATCTGAGGTTGATGTGGTACGGGTAGGAGATTGGACTGGTTTACCCTATAAGCTCGATGCATTTGTGTTCTATTTCTTGTCAATACAGGAATAGAGAATGTCATGGGCTTACTGGATGAGATGTCTTAAAATAAGTCAAACTTTTCTTAAATTAAGTCAAATGATTTCATGAGAAAGCACTAGTTAAGTCTCTTTATACTGAAAACAATACCAACTATTTTTTTTTATCTTGATATAAGATTAATAACACTTGGTTAGATTGTGTTAGATAAGCAGTTTTTGCAGTGTACTCTGTTTCTACCCCCCCACCAATGCAGAGTCATGTGAGAACTTCTACAGATGGCAAGACTCAGAGTTGTGTTGGAAGTCAGAGGTGTAGAGTGTGAAAAGGAAAGGGGATAGCACAGTCCCCTGAGGTGCTCCTGTACTGCTGACCAGGCTTGGAATTTCACCATTCTGGGGGCAAGGCCACTTGGCCTTCAGTTGGGCATATTTGGTGGGGGGCATAAAGGCCACATGTCAGGGCACCAAGGCCAAAGTTAACTATACAGTAGTAGGCAATAAAAATGATCAAAGTTGTATTTAGCCTATTCACTGCAGTAGACCTGCATCACTGTATGAAACATTACAAAAACATGAAACATGACATATTACATAGAATTGTAAATCATCTGATCATCTAATATGTACAGATATCTAGGCTATATTTAATATTTATTTTATATTTGGCCTTATGAAATCATGTATAGAACAATTTAAGTACAGCTCAGCTTTAAAAAAACTCAAATAGCCTAGATGCATGCTTAGCATTTTGTGATCATTCAGGCTACTTTCACAAACTCTTAGTCAGCCATCCTCTGATTTACCAATAGCTAGGCAATATTTGTTACATTTATTTTGTATTTGCCCCGTTATGAAATCATGTGGAACAATTTAAACACATTGTAAAACTTAAAGCCCAAATTTGGAGACATCCATGCATGTCAAAATTTACTGCAAATTCAAAACTGAAATGGCTAACTGTACAGGGGACTGCTTTACACCTTTGTGTTCGGTAAGGTCTGCTGTTTATTCTGATATACGGTTCGTCATGTATTAAAAGAAGGGTTTGTGAAGTATTCCACCGAGATGAATGGGTAGGGAGATCATGGACATAAAACCAGAATGTATGATAAAATTGAATTATATAATTTACTTTTCTCGCGAACCATTCAACACAGCAATTATCGGCTAACATTGTTTAAAAGCTGAGAAAAAGCTCTTTCATGTGATACTTGTGATGTCTGTGTGATGAGTAGGCTACTTTGCCAGTAGTTCAACTGAGAAGAATGGGTGAATTTGCTCCACTGCGTAAAATACTAAATTAATTTGCGCTGTGAATGCTAAGATTATTTTGACATGCCACAGAAATCGCTATTAGTAGGACGCAAAGCAGAATATTGAAAGAAGGGGGCACCAAGGCCACCGTGGCCTGTAAACCTCTGATTTTCAAAGGGACATCACGGCCAACGCAAGGGGCGACGGCCATGGCCGTCGTGGCAGCCGTGAAATTCCTACCCTGCTGCTGAACACCCGCTCAGACACACAGCCCCCCAGCCGAACAAACTGTGGCCTATCTGAGAGGTAGTCCATAATCCAGAAAGTGAGGGTGCATCCTCTGCATCTTCTCCCCCAGCAGCCTAGACTGGATGGTGTTAACCCTCTATCCACCCAAGTCGAAATATTGTGACAAGCGTCATTACTGAATAAAACAGACGATAGACCCGAGTACAGTGCAAAATCTCATTTGTACTCTTGACCACTAGTTGGCAGACACCCTTCGATTCAAGCTCAATCTTTTTTTTTCAAAGTTTTCAGGAAGCACGCAAGAAACACACAAAGAAGATGCGCATTTCCTCCATAAAGTGGAAGCGATGCGGGCCATAGTTTTGCACAAATTGAAACAGAAATACACCAAATGTTGAAAATTCACGTGTGATGAAGTCTTAGGTCTGTTATTCACCTATTCTGATTCTGAAGGACAATATCTGCCTTTTGGAGAATATGATCGATCGTCTATTGACTGATAGTCACAGTCGGTCTGTGAATGGAGGTGCGTCTTTGCAACGGTGTCCACTAAGCATACCATGCTTATTTCGACCCTCTGCCCAACATAGCTAGAGGTGCCAGTGGCAAAAGTGGTGACCAGGCTACTTATTGTATAGTAGCATAGGGTTTGTGATTATAGTAATAGTTTACTATTGTTGGTTTACATGTGACTGTTTTCCTGTTCATTTTTTATGTGGGTGAAATGACAAAAAAGAAAGTAAAACTGCTCAAATATGTTCAACATCTAGTATTTACTGAAATGTGCATAATTAACGTTGGTTACCATCCAGTGACATCATAATATGCTAATTAGATGAGTAAATTTACCCCATTTACAATGATTTTCACATTTTCAGTAGGACTTTATCTCTGACCACTTGCAAGCCATGGCCCTTTGAAATTTTGATGTAAAAATCCAATTTATTTTTTTAAACCCTGGCGGCTAAAGGGTTAAATGCACTAGAGAAATAAAAAAACATGATTCTTACAGTGCCGCCTGCTCTTTCCAGGTGAGAGTGGACTCTCTGGAGCAGGTAGATGATGGCATCCTCCACTCCCACCTTGGGACAGTAGGCAAACTGTAGGGGGTCCAGGGAGGGGGCCACCAGTGGTCTCAGATGGGCCAAAACCTGTCTCTCCAGCACCTTCATGACATGTGATGTCAAGGCAACTGGTCTATAACCGTTGAGGGCTGATGGAGAGGGCTTCTTTGGGACCGGAACCAGACAGGATGTTTTCCACAGCACAGGTACCTTCCCCTGCACAAGGCTAAGGTTGAATAGGTGCTGCAGAACCCAGCACAGCTGGTCAGCGCAGGACTTCAGTACCCTGGGACTGATGCCATCTGGGCCTGCAGCCTTATTCAGGTGGAGTTTTACCAGCTGCCTTTTCACCAGGTTGCTGGTGACGGACAAACAGGTGGGAGGGCTGGAGGAGAGGGAGGAGGAGGGGACATGTGTGGAGGTGGAGACAGTGGGGCTTGTGGAGCTGGCGGTGGAGGTAGATGCTGACGCTGAATCGGTTGAAAAACGTGTTCAGCTCATTGGCCCTGCCAAGGCCACCCTCCGCCTGACTCCCTTTCATCTTAAATCCAGTGATGGTCTTCATCCCGCTCCACACATCTCTCATGTTGTTCTGCTGGAGCTTGTTTTCCAGGTTACGCCTCCTGAGTGCCTCTTGGTCACCCTCCCTGAAAGCTCTTTTCTTTTTGTTTTAGTCCTTTCCAGTTCACTTGTGACCCAAGGCTTGTTGTTGGCAAAGCACCTCACCGTTCTTGTAGGTACTATGTTGTCGACACAGAAGGTGATGTACTCAGTCATGTATGTATGATGTAATACAGTCAGACATGGAGTCAATGTCATCTCCATGGGGTTCACAGAGCACATCCCAATCTGTGACCTCAAAGTACCCCTGCAGAAGTTCTATGGCTTCCGGTGTCCAGCGCCTCACAGCCTTTGTGGTCACTGGTTGCTGCTGCACAATGGGTGTGTAGGTGGGGGTGAGCAAGACCAGGTTGTGATCAGATCTGCCCAGGGGGGGAAGGGCAGTGGAGCTGTAGGCATCCTTCACATTTGCATACAGTAAGTCCAGTATTTTATTTTCCCTGGTATGACAGTCCACTATTGTTAAAATGTTGGAAGTGTTGCAGAGAGAGAAGCGTGATTAAAATCCCCAGAAATTGCTATGAATGCATTTGGATGTTGAGTGAGTAGTCTAGCAGTGACAGAGTTGATGACGTCACATGCAACATCGGCATCAGCTGAAGGCGGAATGTAAACAGTGACCGCCATGACACGAGGTAAATAGAATGGACGCAGGCTCACCTCTAACAGTTCGATGTTCAGATTGCAAACGGCTCCACTCCTTAACCGTGACATGCCCAGGATTACACCATCTGTTGTTCACAAGCACCGCGACTCCCCCTCCTTTCTTCTTACCGCTCAGCCTGCGATCCCGGTCAGCTCGCACCGTGGAGAAGCCATGGTTGGAGATGTTGGAGTCTGGAACATGCTCCTGCAGCCACGTCTTGGTAAAGCACATGAGGCTACATTCCCGGTACTCCCGCTGTGTCCTTGTCAATGCCGCAAGTTCATCGATCTTGTTTGGCAACGACCTCACATTCCCCATGACGATAGATGGAACAAAAGGTTTAAATTTCCTTCTCCTGGCTCTTCGTCACACACCGGCCCTGCACCCCCGGCGTCTTCTTCTCAACTCCTTGGGGATTTGATGTCTTGATCCCAGCAGTAGTGGTGGTTTGGAGAGCGCTATCAGCTGGTCCCGAAGGTATAGTATACTGCCCGTGTTGACATGATCTCCCGTGTATGTTATAAAAACAATAAAACAGTATAAAAGTCGCACAAGCCACTTAGCATCCATAGTATACTGACAGCTAGCCAGACGCCACTACTTATAAGATGCAACATAAAAGAATGCAACTAGGACACTTAAAAAAAAAACTCCACACAGAGCAAGAGCTGCTGCAACAGGCTGCCATCAGCACGGCGCCATCGAAAGTCAGGTGCATCTTCCTCAAAATCTGTTGATGTTCAAAACAAAACAGAGAGCTAGCTTGCTACTCCCTCCCCCTCTTTCCCGTAGTGATGGGACAACCGACTCTTATATGCAAGTCGGTTCAACCGGACGGTCGTTGGTTGGCCTACCGAGTTAATAGATTCGGTCACCCGGTTCGTAGCGGAGGGGGTTATATCGCGCGTTACTTCCCCCGCCATATCGCTCCAAGACATGTAGTCTCAAGCTGCAAATGTCATGCTCTCCGTGTCTCTGAAATTAGCTGACATACACACTCATATTGACCTACACTAGACTCAAGTACTGCCCATGGTTAGCCTACATTCGGTCTTGTTCAGTAGTCAGCTGTGCGCGGTATCCTCGTGAGCCTACCAATAACCTATGCACTTCTAACCAATAACTACCAAGATAACATAGCCTATGTCATATAATATTTCCCCCCTTTGTAATTTAGGATATGAATTTCAATGAACAATTCCAAGATGCACGAAACATAAAGGCTTTTGGGATCAGTTGATAACTCAACTTACCAAGAACCTAGACACCCGTTTGATTACTCATGCATTAACACAGTTACGGTCTCTAACCTGTTGTACAGTCCTCGTGACAGCCTACCCACCAACAAACATCTCATTTAACATAACTACCAAGATAACATGACGTGTATTTGTATTTTATATTTATCGGTAATGTAGCCTATGAACCTCTATGTAGGCTACGGTTACGAGGCCCGGAAAACCTAGCGAACTGTTTGACTCGTTTGACAGCCACGGTTATGAGGCCCAGAGCCATACAGGCTCATCATAGTTTGACTGATTATACTACCACTCCAGTAGAGGCGCTAATACGCGATACGATGAAAGAGTAGCGACGAGAACACTCGAGCACAGCAAATCAAGCCAGTGTTGCTCTATGTGAAAATGAATGATGTTAGGAACACTGAGTCGGTTTTTGACGTTTGGCACTCGATTCTCCCGGCTCAGTGACACGAACCGGGTTATTTAACCGACACTTCGGTCAGTTCGTCAACACTACTTTCCCGTGCAATTAAAACTCTCCTAAACACGCATCTCGTCGGCTATTGGTTGAAACACATTGTTCTGCTTTTGAGGGGTTGCCAACCCTTGTTGATAGCAATTGTTTTAGTGTACAGATCTCGGAGCCTAGGCTGCCTACAGAGACACGTTTTTTTGACGGCCTGCAGATCGTTAGGAAAGATTAGATGAATGTGATCATTTATGTTTGGGCCTTTTTTGGGCCTGAAATGGCTGATACAACCTTTAATTACCAATGCAAATGGCAGGAGTTACTGAATGGTACAGTGACTTTGTCTAGAACTGCGGTCTATTGTCAGATGAAATGAAAATTGCCCTTTTTGGCCAGAAACACTTTAGGTGTGTTTGGCATACATAGAAGAATGACTATACTGAAAAGAACCCCATGCCTAATGAGAATTATGGTGGAGGGGCTGTGATAATGTGGGGCTGTTTTTATTCCCAAAGGCGTTGGGAACATAATTATGGGACCTTGCACATCGGATATTCGGAAATTCCGACCTCTGATATAGGAAAAATGACTTGAACGCAAGGTCGGGTCGGATTTTTTGCTCGGAGACTCGTGTGGAAATCTTGTGGCCCAAAGTACCCGACTTGACGTCACAATCATGGCAGCCTCCATTGCGACCGGTAAGACAATTTTGTTGACTACGAAGATTAATTCATTTACTACTGTATGTGATACAGTATATTTGGATTCTTTATATAGTTAGTGAAGTTACAAAAGTCTACAAAAGACGTCTGTAACTTAATTTAGCCAAATACAGGACTCTGGTGTCATGCTCTGCTTACGTTAGGCTAGAAGTCACAGCCTTCACATGTGAAACGCCAGTCATATCGGCCTAGGCTACCTACTTACACTTTTAGTGTAGCCTAAGCATGCATAAGGATGTAGATCCAGGAATGCACTAATATTTTGTTCATAGTCCAGTTTGCAACAATTATTAGTTAACACTAAGTTGTAAACACTTCGAAAAAAAATATTTAAAACTGGATATACCAAAAAACGTTGATGTAATCGCTTCCTGCAAGGACTTTTACAGGCTTTTCCCAAATCACGGAAGAAACGGCGACGCAGTGGTATAGTAGCAGATAATTAGGCAAGTCTTATTTAAATAAACTCCTGGTGCACTTACAAACTTTCTAATGCCTCGTTATTGTACTAAAGGTCATAGTTGTACTACTGCAGAAGTTTCGTACCATTCAGGGCATTATTAGTGGGGTAATTCTGAGATAAAAGTAGGTTCCATCCACGACTGCAGAGCGTCATTAGTTTCTGACAGCTACTTTCGACCAGGGTTCGACCAAGGGAAAAAAGGTTCTGGGAGGGTGTTTGGCTCGGGGTCATGGTGCAAAGGACCCTAGGATGAAATTACTCCGAACCATCGCTTTAAGAGGGGAAATTGTATAGCCTATAACATTAGCTGAGTCACATATTTGGTCATAAGCCATCACGAAACCAAGTGTAACAAAGGCGAACACTGTGCTGAACGCTATTTGTCAATGAGAAACACACACGACATTCAAACTATTGATAAGATGTGCACTATGGAAACTGGTCTGTAGGCTAACATGGGACAAATAAATTACATTGACTCGCCATATCCTGACTCAGAAAAAAAAAACATTTTCTTGCTTATCGTTACCTTGCCGCAAACTCAGCAATCATAGGCCAGCTTGCAGGTACAGTAGCCTACAACGTCTTTTTCAATTCATAGAAGGGCGAGCCCACTATCTCTCCTGTGACATGGAGGTGCGCAAATAGTTTTTAATAGCCCATTCAACTTCGAAAAGCTTCGTTCACCCGATGCCAGTCACTGATCGCAATTTCAAAGATCGGGAAGGTTTGTTCAATCTTGTTAAGTTTTAAATGCAGTAGCCTATCTGTCCCCTTTGGAATTATATCTCGAGCCTATTAGGCTATGGCGTTATGTCCTGGGATTCATCATCGGATCATCGTTGTTTTTTGGACTTTTTGCTGTTTTCATGAATACAAAAGTTGGGTAACCCTCCCTCCTAGACTAAAAAAAGTTGGGTGACCCTCCCCTCAACAAAGAATAAAAAGACATGACCCTCCCCTATTTTCCTCTGGTGGTCCATTCCATAAATACCAAACAGTCCCTAAGAAGAATATCCCGCTTGTAAGTTCAGTGTATCTGACCCGCCGACCTTCAGTCTCACAAAGTCTCAGACATCGCAAGAAGCAGGATCGGTTTACATCCTGCATCCCCAGCACAGAGGCAGGCTAATGAAACGCCAGCAATTGTTGCAAATGTGTGTGTAATGGTAGAGCCGGCGAAGAAGTAGTGAAAACCCTTGACGAAAGATGCAAAGAAAAGGAAAAGAGCTTCAGACCAAGCAAGGGCTCGCACACGTAAAAAAAAAAAGACGCTAGGTGGAGTTACGTAGAGAAAAAGCATCAGGCTTGCCTGGTGTCTCTTTAAGATTGCAAATACAAATCCTGAAACATTTTTGCTCTTGCTCAACCAAGGCAAGCAATGCCCCATCTCTGATACACACACACACTCACCTTAACACACACACACACATGTACATACATACACTCACTCTCTCTCTCACTTCTGATCTCTGTGTCTGTCTATTGGCATTGTTTGTTTTTTTTATCATGATTTTACAAGATCTACAGCTGATCTACAGAGATCTATATTTACCGTAACATGGATTGGGTTTACATAATCTGTATACCTGGTGCTGTACACCTGCAAAATATCTTGGCTTTCCTAATAAGCTGAGAGACTACAGTGGCTACAGTATGGGTGATGTCATAAAGGTTTTAGAACTCTATCAGTAGTTCACAATAGAGTACCGAAGTGTACAAGGTACAAGGAAGTTTATTGTCACATGCATATAGTTACTGGAAGTAAGAAATGCAGTGAAATTATGTCTGGTGTCAGCCTATTTGTGCAAAGTTGGGGTGTGACGTTCCGTTTCCATGACAGCAGTCACTGGATCTAAACAAACTTTCGAAGTGGCTTAAATAATTAAGCAATATAGCACGAGTGAGAGTGGGGTTGGTCATGGATATTCCCACGGGTGTTGTTCGGCCGTAGCCACGAGGCCAGAGGCCGAGTAGTGCAGGCAACAACAGCCGTGGGAATATCCATGACCAATCCCACGATCACGAAATGCTATATTGCTTTATCTAATTCTACCACAAACTAAATAATCTGAAAACATCCCGTTATTGTTTAAAAATGTTAATTTCGACATCGTTCTTACGCACCAAAAAATAGTTCCCTTTTCAATAGACAGCGTCTTGGTTGCTAGGTAACCAACATTCCAGATCCCTCATTACGGGTCTTTGTGGTTTACGTGTCTTCTTGAAAGAAATGTTGAAAGTCGGGCTGAAATCACATTCATATCTAGGTTTGCTGCATGCATGTTACAAGGATGGGACATGTCATGTAAGGGACATGGTACTGCAAAAAACCGGAAACATAGTCTACATTGCAGAACCACTCAACTTTATTAATTTATGGTGAATAAATGTTACACTACTGTGCACAGCCTGACGTGACGATGCTAGCAGGTTAGCAGCGGTTAGCCAACTACAGTATGCTAACGTTAGTTATCTACAAGTCTCCTCTGAGTGACAATCATATTAAACACAATGCTGGCAATGCTGAGAACAATTAGCATCCTCGTTTATCTTACTTACATTGAGTTGACTGTGTGGCTTAATCCACAGATGTGGTGAAGCACTGTTTTGTTATGGTTTGCTAAGGAGTAACCATAGACAGTAAAAGATAGGGACCCATTGCTTGAAATAGTGGAGAGCTGGGATGAGAACATTGTGTCAAATCTTCGCATTGTATCGCGGAGTGATTTATTATTAGCTGTGCAAAGTCTGAGTTGAAATGTCCAGGGATATTCCAACTCATGGAACGTCTCTCGGCCAATCAGAAACAAATAAATAGTTCCATAGAACCCAATTGTTGTATAACATTGAATGTAGACTTGTGGCATCATTTCTGTTATGATTTTGGGACTTTTCTGGCCTCTGGTGGCCACTATTACCTTGTTTTCGTGTTTCTGGCTGTGTGATCATGTGTCCTGTGTTTTTTATGTGCCATGTGCTCCAGTTTTCCCCGCCTCTCGTTACTGCTGTACTGAGTCTTTGTCAAACTGCTTTGTTGGATTGCACTTTGTTTTGAGCTTTTGTATGGATCTTTTGAGCTTTTTGGAATGCTTTATTAAATCTGAACTTTTTACGTTACCTCCTCACCGACCTTGTCATAAAACTTGTTTAAATGATCATACGATGCCTCCTTGCTGCTTTGTCGCCTACATGCTTTGACCTGAGGCCCAGTCAAGGCATATTTTGGGGTCATAAAGCCAACCTACATGAATCCACCCCCCATCAAATTATCATTATGATATCACAATTATTATTGTTATGCTATTTTGTTATACATGCACTTCAAAGCAGTCAATGTTTAAAGTGCTAAGATTATTCACAAATGTTTGTGAAAACATGCACATCAGAGGACTGCTTTACTCATGTAAAATATAATTACAATAGTTTAATTGTTTTTGCATGGTTGCATGATGCTTGCATGAGAAATACTTATCAAAACAACAGCAATTATATGGGTGCCATTGTTTTGGGATGTTTCCCTCATGCAAGCATCATACACTGGTAGGCAGAAAGAATATTTACATGCTATTTTATTACATTTCATTTGAATGCCTGAATGTAAGGATTCAGGAAACACAATACCAGCTTTTGTGAATGGTAAATGGCAGATCAGATAGGCGTAAATCACTGATCTGGAGATCTTTGACAGGAAGACTAATTAAAAGCTTTTGGCCACGTTATATTCAAATTTGACTTTATTACTTAATGCTGCTCTGTTTTTATGGAAGTTGCATAAAACCACGTTGTTTCTATTCAATGTCCGTTAAATGTCTTAAACCTGGCGATGGCGGAATGTTGCCACCCGGCGTTCATGCCTGTCATCCAAATATGGTAAATATAGTGTCCAGATGAGCCCCGATTCCATTCCCTTGTCCCTCTCATACGTCTCATTCTCACTATCAATCCTGCTCTAGTCCCTCGTCTGTGTCTCTCTAGCTCAGCAGGTATACTTGATGGTGTAACGCTCACATGAGCCTGATATTTCAGAAGCGCCACTCTTGTATAGCGCAACATTATTTAAATAGACGCTGCTCCATGAAAAATGCAAAAACCAACTAAACTGACTAAACTACCTAAAAACTAAACAAGAATTATCAGTCGATATAAAGGCACTGCCTAGTATGGCATGAGGAAAAAATAACAGCAAGAATAGCTGAAATAGATAAATAGGGAAAAAGCTGCTGTCATACGTGGTGCCATCACTATGACAACAAAATGGACAATAGGCTCAGGAAATACTTTTCTGTATTATATATTTTTTATTCTAATATTTTGAGATACTGGATTTTTTTTATTTCCATGAGCTGTGAGCCAAAATCACCAAGATTAAAACCAAAAAGGCTTGTACATATGAAAGTCTCTATTTTGAACTAAATGATGAACTTTTCCACGGCATTCTAATATTTTGAGATGCACCTGTATGTGGGTCTGATTCATCCATCCATGTTGCATCTCCCTCTAAAGTAAATTGAGTACTGTGTAACATTGCAAATGTGCTGATTTCACCATCAAAATAGCCCATTGACTGAGGATACTATGAACTACTTGTTGAATTATGACAATTTATAAGAAGAGCAATAAACTTTAATTATGACAAATGATAAAAAGAATCCTCAAAATGGAGCTTGAAGGAGAAAAGTGAATTGCTGTTACCATAGCACATATCCCATGGCGAAGCTGCAAACAGTCAGAAGTCCACAGAGCCGACTTGGATAACGGTGTGGTGTTGTTCTCATCTCAATTATGATGAAGGGGAGTACTGTTGTGTGCTTGAGGAAGAAATTAATTATTAGGTAAATACAAGGATACACAGTATTTCTAATACATGCTTTTCACCTATACAAAATACTATTTTCTAATTCCTGTTGTTATATTTGTGAAAATAAATGGTCAAGTATCAACATTTTAACGAAATTAATTAAATAAACCATACTAACAAAAAACAAGCTTATTATTACAGTGTATGAAAATGCACTGTACTGTTATCACATAGGCTTTTTTTATTACAGTGCATGTTATCTGTAGGCTTGTTATTATTATTATTATTATTATTACAGTGCATGAACATGATAAGATGTTTTAGGTCTCTCTTTGTAACTGTGTGAGATTTGTTCTTGTTTATATTTGTATTTCTTATGCAACAGGTCAATGATCACTGTTTCATTGAGGTCATCAGGTGGGCACCCTCTGTCCTTGGTGTTTTGTTGATTTAGGCCCACGACACCTCCAGAGAGCTCAACAGCAACACCTGACGTCCCAGGTGTGCCGCCCTCTGCTTTTACCCCTCAATGGTCATCTTGCAGCCCAGTTGGAGTCCTTCCGTTTGATCCACAGCCTCAGGCCTTGTTCAGCAGCCTCAGGCCTTGGCTACATGACAATGATGGCGATATTTTTTCTTACCGTCTTCACACCTTTAACGACCCCTTTGAAAAAGTTATTGCATCCTCACAAAGAGGTGAAAACGGGCGAAAAAACGCTGTAGTGCATATGCCAGGCAAGTACGTAGATGTCACTGCGGCGGTGCAGATGCTTCACGATTCACTATTTTATAGAATTCTTTATTTTATACAGTCCATGCATTCTCCGAAGCAGTTGCGTGAGTAAAGCATTCCTGAGCGCCTTGGACTTGTAACCGGAAGGTTGCCGGTTCGAACCCAAATCAGTAGGAACGGCTGAAGTGCCCTAGAGCAAGCCACCTAACCCCTCACTGCTCCCCGAGCGCCGCTGTAGCAGGCAGCTCACTGCGCCGGGATTAGTGTGTGCTTCACCTCACTGTGTGTTCACTGTGTGCTGAGTGTGTTTCACTAAATCACGGATTGGGATAAATGCAGAGACCAAATTTCCCTCACGGGATCAAAAGAGTATACTGTATATTTTAAAACTAATAAAGTTCTGCACAGCACCTGTTTGTGATGTTTACTGTGTGTATGAAAACTAGTATTGCTAGGCAATGCTATAATGAGTGTCAAGTCGAGTACGGTAGCTGGGTTTAAATGTCAAAGGTTAGGGGTGGGCCTATGTCGTCATCAAAACTTCGTTTTTGCATGGTCACACGGCACGAGGAAAACAGGGTTTTCAAAAGTTCCCACCTTGAAATCAGTTTTCGAAAACCGTTGTCGTGTGCACATGGCCTCAGAGAGTGACTTGACCGCTTGCAGGAAGTCCTGTCCTTGCATCCCCATTCCTTTCAGGAGCCCAGTTGAAGTCTTAGCAACAAACCATCTACAGTACCCAACCTTTAGAGGGAACACCTTGGTACGCCAGTTGTGTTGTTCTTCCTGAGCTATTTCAGCATACTTTAAGCTTTTTTGTTCGTACTCTTCTTCAACTGCAACTCCCCATGGTACTGTTAGTTCCAGGATGTATAATATCCTATGCGAACTTGACCACAAGACTACATCTGGCCTGAGAGTAGTTGTTATCATCTCTATTGGAAAGACCAGTTTGTGGTCAAGGTCAACCTGCATTTTCCAGTCACAGGCCAGGTCAAGGATGGTCGTGTTCATTCTTAAACGATGGTTTTGGTTGATGGCAAGACCTAGTTGTGCCTCCTGGTGTAGCGGCCTTGGGACAGGCTGCTTTTGCACCTGGTCACGATGTGCCTCAACGTTGCTGGAGTTTGGCAGAGAACACGCGTCTTCTGATCTTCTGGGATCTTCTACCCACTGGTGTAGGTTTTTGGGTGATTATGAAGCTACGAGTCTACTTCTTTTCATTACCCAGAGATCTTTCCAGGTGAGCTTGCGTTGTTCCAGGTTTTCCCAGCTGGTCCTGTTTGGACTGTTGAGACTGCCTTTGTACATCTTTTTGTCTCCTCTTGGTGCTGAACCTGCTCAACCACCAGCTTTCTTCTCTGGGTGGATGAAGCCTTGTGTCACATTGGTTGACTGGCATAAAATCCAAACCCTGCCCTTCCCTGCTGAATGTGTCCAACTATATCTCCATGTCGGAGAGTGAATTTTGCTTGCTGTATGGCCTCTGATGGAGTCCATTTCCTCTCAGTTGCCAGTCTGGGAGCAGCCGCTTGTATTGCTTCATCTTGAGACTCAGTCAGTCATATCTAGCCTCACTTTGGTGCACTTGTACTTTTCAGTGAGGCTGGAGACGGGCAGTTCCAGAGTACCCCATCAATACTGCTTTGACAACGCAGGCATCCAAGCCACTTCTTAATGTAGGAATGTAGTTTCTCGACCTAAGTGATAGGGACCTCGTAGATTGTTAGAGGCCACATTGTGTATGGTGGTAAGGCCTTTGATGGCTTCATCTCTCAGTTGGTTACTCTGGTCTGCGTCCTTCAAGCTTTCATTGTATCACCATCCCAAGCTCTTGACCAGCTGCTCTGACACCATTGGAATGGGTGTTTTGCTGATGTGGAATCTCTGGTCTACAAGTTTTCCCCTGATGATGATCACCCACTTGGAAGCTTGGATGATCACTAACATTGCCATGGTGAAGGTTAATGGGGAGATGGTACATCCTGCCATTATTCCCACTTCCAATGATTGCCATGATGCTGTGTATTCTATTGTTGTTATACAAAATTGCAAATCTTGGAAGTAGTTTCTGACTAGGTCCGTGATGCTCTTTGGCACATGAGAGAAGTCAAAGGCTGTCCAGATGAGAGAATGGGGGACAGATCCCAAAGCGTTGGCTAGGTTATATAATTACCTTACCAAACATCCACTTGAACTCATTGAGTGCCAAAAACTTAATATTACGTTTTTCCTTCCCATGGAGTGCCAAAAACGTAATATTACGTTGTTAGCTTTTTTTTTTAAATTACGAAACTAGACACTCTAATACACCGTATATGTGATTTTGGGAACTCTGTGATGAATGGAAATGAAATATATGACGATCGTGAAACTCATGAAAACGCACAATCTGAATATTTTATCTGGACATTTTATCATAACTCGGTTGCCGCTTTGGGTCGAATCAGTGACGCATGCACGTCAGGTCAAAACCAGGCCATTTTCGTGGGTCTATCACTAGGTGGCAGTCTCGCCAGGTCTCGCTGATCACTTCCCGGAAAGTTTACATAAGTAAGTAATAGGCAACACTTCATATTTCATGAAAGAGTTATATCTCCATTTCTAGAAAAAAACAGCGATTTTGATGAAAACTAGCCACTGGTTAGCTTGGGATTTCTCAGGAACAGAGGCGTGTAGAAATACACGGTTTGCACCCACCGAGAGCTTAAAGTCTCACCTTTTAATCGAGCTATTGTATGTGTTCATAGCTATAACACAGAATATGCTGTGGCTGTACAAAAATCATCAACAATGGTCTAGATTGCTGGCACTCTAGGACAAAGCTCCCGAAAACAGCTTGGCATTCAATGAGTTAAATAGCATAGTATCCACTATAATTAAACTAGCAATATCTTAGCAACCATCTCAATTACCCTAGCAACAACCACCATATTATAAACCTAGCAACCAACATGATTACCCTAGCAACCAGCACAGCAACCACCTTATTTAGCATGGCAATGACTATACTTACATAGCAACTCCCTAGCAACCATCTCAATTACCCTAGCAACAACCTAGCAACCACTACAATGTCAACCTAGCAATCGCCATTGTAACCAACATGATTACCCTTGTAACCAGCATAGAAACCATTTATATATCACAGTAATCACTATGCTTACCCTAGCAACACAATAATTTAGCAACACATAACATAATGTCAACCTAGCAATCGCCATAGTAACTAACATGATTACCCTAGTAACCAACATAGCAACCACTTTATTTAGTATAGCAATCACCATGTCTAACCTAGCAACACTCTCACAACCATATCAATTATAGCAACAATCTAGCAATCAATGTCAACCTAGCAACCTCTACAGCAACCAGCATGGTTACCCTAGCAACCAACATGGCAACCACTTTATATAGCATAGTAACCACTATGATTACCCTAGTAACACCCTAGGAAACATGTCAATTACCCTATCAAGTATTTTGCAACCACTACCATAATGTCAACTTAGCAACTGCAAAAGCAACCAACATGCTTACTCTAGTAATCAGCATAGCATCCGCATTATTTAGCATACCAACCACCATGTCTACCCCTAACAACCATCTTAATTACCCTAGCAACACCTTAGCAACCACTACCATAATGTTAACCTAGCAACCACCATATCAACTAACTGAATTACCAAACAACATAGCAACCACTTTGTATAGTATAGTAACCACTATGATTACTTTCGCAACACCCTAGCAACCATTTCAATTACCCTAGCAACAACCTAGCAACCACTACCATAATGTTAACCTAGCAAACACCAAAGCAACCAACATAATTACCTGAGCAACCAGCACAGCAACCACTTCATTTAGCATAGCAACCACCATTTATACCCTAGCAACACCGTAACACATTTCTCTGTGTTTGTATTATCTGTTTTAACTATAACGATATTTTACATTGAATAGTTTTTGCATTTTCATGCACTGGTAATTTCCTAGAAGTGGGTTTTAGTTTCATGGCTACTCCTAGCCTGGAAAATCCAGACCCTGATAATCTAGAAAGATTAAGGGTCTGGCAAAGAGCAATGTAATGGCCTAACTCGAGGGACGGCAACAAGCATGCATATAAAATCTCACTGTACGCAATTGGATAACACTAGACCATGTTTACTTTGAATGATTTCGGACTTCGACGCAATGGGATAACACTACGACCAATGTGTACTGTACTCCAACGTTGCAGCGCTGTCTTCATCAGTTTAGCTGGTTCCCAGGAATGTTGGGGAAAAAGTAACGTGCATCATTGCTCTTTGCCAGAGTGTCTCGCAGAGACAATTCCATTGTGCTCTCGCGATAACTCTGGATTTCCAGGGTAGGCTACTCCATGATACGGTCAAAATACATGTTACTTGAATTTCCCCTGGGGATCAATAAAGTATATCTATCTATATATCTACTTATCATTGAAATTAGCAATTTGTGGGTCGGGTTCGGGTTGATGTTTCATGCACATTTTGTTAGGACAGGCAGGGCGGATTGGATCTCCAAAACGGATCCGTTGGGTGCGGGTCATTAAAAACGCCGACCCGTGCATGACTTGCCGGCAGGTCTGCACGTCATGGTTTATATCAGAGCTTATGAGAGAGTGTTGTAACACTTTTTGATGGCTAATGGCACGCATGGTTAAAGTTATCATGGCACAAACAGCAGTAAAGACTATATTCATAGATTAAACCAATTGTGTTTATGCTTTTTACTTTACAGCATGTGGCAATTTGATATATGGAATCATGTTAACATACATTAGATTTGCATATTGCACAACATACAAGACCCTGAAACAGCTGGATTTAATTTTTGGTGTAAACCCATCTTCATTTTCTGTCATATTAAATCTAGGGCTGTCAAAATAACTGATTAATTTCGATTAATTAATTTAAAAAAAAATAACTGATTAAAAAAATTAGTGCAGATTAATCGATTCCGTATGACCTTTGACCCCGAGCCGTTCTAGTCAGTAAAAATTAGACTGTAAAATGAAGAAAAGAGAAGAAAACGTGCTGCCTGGATCATTGATTGGAACATTTACTTTTAAAAAATGGCCTGATGGTGTTGATAAAAAAATAAAGTGTTGAAAATAAAGTCCTCATGCAAATGCAAAGAAATAATGCAAAGTCAATGCAAAGAAATAAGTGTTGACATTGAGGGGAGTGTTAATTTATTTTCATTGTGTCCCCTAGGTTATTAACCTGACTCTCGCCAGATGAATTTCGTTCCGCTTAGCTCCGCCTAGCTTCACTCACATCCATCTGGGACCTCTTCCGTTGAGAGTGATTTCTGCACCAGATTTTATGGTAAAGCCAATCAGGGACGCAGGGCGGAGTTTCATAGATGTGACATAGCGTAGAAGCGACTGTGAGACTGTTATCAGCGTCCACGGGTTGGCTTCGATGTGAGTGGTTGAAGTAGCACGTCAATAGATGACGGACAAGTGGCTTATCCAATCATATGCAAGCATTTTTTGATTAGGCCCAGCCTTCTGAAGCAACACTTTAATGGATTGATCCCAGATGGATGAGTGGAGCTAGGCGGAACGAAATTCATCTGGCGAGAGTCAGGTTACTAGGTTATATCTGTGGCCTGAAATGCCTTGTATGTGAAAAAAAAAAAATTCTTTCGAAGCACTTTTTGAATTTATTTCCTCAGCATATTAGGTCATATCATAGATTATTATGGCAATTATTTGAACAGTGAAAATAATAATAAAAGAGTCTTTGAACTTTAATGTCACTAATGCTGATTATACAATGATTCATTTGAATGTAAATATTTAAAATACTTTCTAAGCAAAAATTATATATGCGATTAATTTAGATTAATTAATCACAGAGTATGTAATTAATTAGATTATTTTTTTTAATCGATTGACAGCCCTAATTAAATCATTTTGGAGACCAATACAGTTGCTGTAATGCTGCAGCATGTGATGATTACTATTTTGCTTAATTTAGCATTAGCCTAGACGTACACCATCTATCAATACATGGGGCGAGGTGACCAATCACAGTTAAGGTCTGCCTGGCGTTACAATTTTGAAGAGATGCACATCATGGTGTAAAGTAGGGTGTAGGGCTTGGAGGAGAGTGCAAAGCTATGGTGACGATCAACCATAAAATAGGCTTCAAGGTATTCAAATTTAGTGATCAGCGTGGATGGGTGAAAAGTTTTGAATGCTGAGCTGAAACCAACAAACATCCTCACATAGGTGTTGGAGAAATCCAGATGTCTCAGATTGGAGTGTAATGGTGATTGTATCCTCTACTGGTGTATTTGAATGGTAGGCAAAGGTTGGTGTAGCATAATCTGTAACTAATCTTACTATGACGTAAGATTAAGGGCCTGTGACATAAGATTAAAATCTTCTTCATACTTACCATTCCATGATTTAGCCACTGTGGAATGAAATTATCCAAGAGTCGTGGATATATTAAGTCTCTGTCAAACAGGTAGAGGATCCAAAACATGGTCACAACAAACTATAAAAAGAAGATCCAAAATATATGTTAGTAAACTCAGTGGGATAAGGAGTGAAGACAGAGGGGGAAAAAGTACTAAAATATACTCAAATAACAGTACCAATACTTTGATGAAATATTACTCAAGTACAAGTGAAATTATCCATCTGAAAAAAGTTGGGGGGGGGGGTCATTAATTGTTAGTTCTGAGGGCCATCATTCTTTTCTTTCTTCACACACATCAACAACAGTTATACTGTAAATCAAGTATTTGCCTCCATAAATAAAATTCTGCCAAAATAAAACTGTGTGCATTGCGCTTCACACTGGGGGCATGTCCATGAGCCCTCATGTACATTACCCCAGTGTAAGGCTGTAGCTGCCTGGCTGTGTTAGCTGCTGGCTTTAGCAAGTCGAGCTAGGTAAAACCCATTGTTTTCGTTTTTTTCTTATCGTCCATACTCGGTGACCTCGAGAAATGGAGATCTATGTGAAAACTCGCACGGATTTCTCCTTTAATGTCTATTGATAAAACACATCAAATAAACTTGTAAGGGCTCCTTCAGAACGCGGACGTGGTATTTGCGTTGCGTGTCTGTTCCGTGGCTGCTGCGTTTCATATTATATGTGCATTCATACCAGAAACGTCTCTGATGTGGCGCTGCTGCGGCCATCTATACAATTTAAAACAATTAAAGCAACACCAAAGATCTTTTGCTCTGTTGCACGCACGCTATTTGTTTATCCAGCACCGGCTTTGCAAATAACGATGTCCACAGACAAGGTAGAATATGTTGCATGGTTTAATGAAAGTACGATGTATTACAACATCAGATGCAAGTCAGATTTGTAGTTTCTTATGTCTCATTCCATTGAACTACAGATCCGCTACCCGATCTGGCAAACTTACATAGTGCGGTTATAGCCAATAGAGGGCCGCAAAACGAATGTAGAAGTGGCGTTCACCCTGTTACAAGTTGATGAACCACTGAAATGATTTTGGAAACATTATTTTAAGGTACAAAAAAACTCTTTGGTGTTGCTTTAAAACATTTCTTCACTTTTACTTTTGAATGGAAACGTTTCCAACAAGCTTGCATGTCTGGTCTGGCGCTGGTCCTATTTCTAGCATGCATGGGTTTTCAGGCAGTGTGCAGGGTCTAACCTGTTAACATGGGTGCCGAAATGAAAATGGACAGGTAACGCATCTGACATGCAACAGTCTGCTGACAGCTGACACATTTGCGGCGAGGCCTAACTCGTAGAATGAACTCCATGGCTGCTGCTAAAAATGTAAAACCTTTCCCATTGTATGTCTACATGAAAGTTATTTGTGTGTCCACATTAAAGTTATTTGATCAAACAGGTGGCCATTCAGATATTTCAAACAAACAAGGGAACGTCACTTCACAATGCAAAAATGCCATTTACCCCTGTTTACATGCTAATGTGAAACCCAACGTTTTCCCAAATCTCCACTTTGGCCGGAGTTTTCAGAAATAATCGTTTTCAGTAGGGCTGTCAAAATAACTGATTAATTTCGATTAATTAATTTCAGAAAAAATAACTGAAAATTAGTATATTAAATTATATATGCGATTAATTTAGATTAATTAGATTAATTTTTTTAATCGATTGACAGCCCTAGTTTTCAGTGATAAAACGTCCGTTTTGGTGTAAAGGCCAAACCGCATAAAAAATATGTTTTCCCTACGTGTAAACGGGCTAGCCTGGAAACCAGACTCTCTGACTTCACAGAGAGTCTGGCCCAGATCCATAGGCAAACGTTTATATATGGTATATCTCGCTCCACGCAAGAAGGGTGGTCCGGTGAGATACCTCACTCATGCTATCAGAGAACCGGGGTTACGGTCGTAACCTTAAGTTCTCTTTCAAGCATTTGTTCGGTATCTCACATATGGGATATATTTACTCCCGTATTGTCGGACAAGTCAACCTCGGTGATACGTGACCTTTCCAATCATATTAACGCATTCTGCGTCCCCGCTTAATCCACACTCAGAACAACATGATCCTGGCGAGGTGCAGTAACGTCAAGTCTGTAAAACCTCATGAATGTCATTGGGGAAGACCAGCAAGCATCTGCACACACTTCCTGTATCGACACCACTTTAAATAAAGACCATGACGTGGCAATTCCCCTCGTTGAATGTGCACGTAGATCAACAGGGGATTCGAGCCAAATAGGCCAAGGTGATCGCCTCCACAATCCAGTGTGATAAACACTGCTTTGTGATAGAACTTCTTCTCTCCTTACTTAAGCCTATGTACACAGATTGTGTAGGCTATAGGCCATAGACAGTAAAAGATATGGACAGAGTCATCACGTAGACGTCAATCAAGGCGGGTGAAGCAAATTTCAACCGTTTCCTGTTGGTCGACGAGGCTTTCTGCGCAGGCTCAGGGGACGTAAATGTAACGTAGGCACGTAGTCTGACTCGTGTAACTCTTGTGATAGCTGCACCGAGAGATTGGTAGCCACTGACTTCGTTACCACCATGTCTACATTACTGTTCTAAATGTCCTAGTTGTTCGTAGATAAATGTGATTTAATATAAACAGCACTCGCCACATTCATAGCCTAGGCTACTGTCAATCCATCAAAACTTCGCTGAAATGTTGTGCTCCGATGCTTTCGTTCTTATACAGAGAATACGGTTATTTTGCTCCTGTGCAACGCTTTCACTCGCTCTGGCTGTATGCTCATTACGTCACTTTAGAATGGATTTCGGAAAAAAGTTTATTACTCAGCCGTTAAGTCAGTTACGATGTTATGACGCCACATACACAATGTTGTATTACTCCGAAAATAGAAAAAGTTCATATAAAGGCTTAAAACGCTTCAACTGTAACGTTATTTGATGTCAAAGTGGCGCCAACATTGAATGGGCTTCAATGGGATGGCTAGGTGAACTGGTCTACTATTTAGCCTCAGATCAGTCATAGTGTCTACGCTCTCCGAACGTTCGCCTGCCCCCTTGCTATAGGCCCACTTTTAAAATGTGCTACTGCTTTGTCAATGGAAAACTTCTCCTGGTCCGTAAAATGATGCCAGGATATTTCTAAAAGTTAGTGCTTTTGACCGTTCGTGCCCTGAAAGGCTTTCACATTCATATTCGGTTGCATCAGCCAAGAACGATAGAGAGCTTACACATTGAGTAACGAGTAGCCTAATGAGAAGGCTACATTTTAGCTCTACCGTAAAACCTTATAGCGGCGTGGACAAATGGAGTGACTGCTAATGTGTTTAATCTTCACCTAAATAAAGAGATTGCAGGAACGTTAACACAATCCTACAGAACACTCAAAGGGCACTTCACCAGTAGATGTGCACCATTCTTCAAATACACGTCACTTAGCATCAGACAAAGTATGTGTGGATGGAGCTCTTGCGCTTTGAATAGTCATAACATTTTCAGGTAGACCACAAGATGTCAAATTCAACCCATCATGGGCCAAGCCCAGAGGGCCAGGTGCACTGGGTGGGGGTCAAAGATTTCCCCTTGTGCTTGAGACAGTAGATCTCTGTGCAACGGTAGCGACCACGGGTGTGCGTAAAGCATCTGTGTTATCGCCGCTAAACAGTGTTTTTGAGGCCAATTCGGAGCTACCAGAATGACAGTGAAGTTTTCAAAACTGTGCAACTCACCGAGTGGTTAGTGGTGTTCGTTGATGTTCCAAAACAAGTAGCGTAGCGAAATACAGTTTCTGTCGTGTTTTATTTGGCATTTTGTAAAATCCCATTGATTTCTGTTGGAAGACTCATTGCACGTTGATATTACTGCGCCACTGTCTATGCTTCAGGTTCAACGAACACCACTAACCACTTGGTGAGTTGCACAGTTTTGAAAAGAACCGTTAAGAGTTGTTTTAGGACATGTTTGAGTATGCCTGTTGGCAGCCACTCTGAGTAGTCAAAGGCGATTCAAAACGAGTCAGAAGTCGAGACAGGACCAATCGTCAAAATTTCGGTGTCCACCACTCTAGTTCATCCAAAACAAACCAGAAAAGGGACTCAAAGTGCTAAATACCGGAATTTTCCTTTAAAGTGACAGTGCACCATTTATAAATGCGTTAAACAGCATTAAATTAGCAGTATGTTTTATGCAATTAATATTTTAAAACAAAATTGCTTTGTCATTGTAATCATTTAAATTATATAAAACATTTTTATGAAAAAATGTATCTATATGCAGTATCAATGAGCGGAGGTGGAAAGTAACAAAATACATTTACTCACGCTACTGTATTGAGTTAGCCTAACAAATCTAGACACACCCTAGCGGCAGCAAATTACATTTGCTAGTCTAGCATCTCTCCGTTGGCTTGTGAGCTTGAAAAATTAAACTTCTATCAGGCCAATAAAATGGAGAGTCTTTAAAATAGAGCCTTTAGGCGGGCTTAACATAATGATTGATGGCAGAGTTGCAACAGTTTGGCTTGAATTCCCTGCTACTTGAAAACAAAGAAGATGGATGTTGTTGGCGAACAGTGTGACACGAGTTAAGCTTTTTTTAAGTTGGCAAAAGTTTGAACTAGCCAACTAGCTCCGCTGGTGGGAAAACGCATGGGACTCATAGCGCTATCCTATTTCGTGCAGAGGGAATTTGAAAGACAACCAATTATCCCGCCCCTCGGACTGAGCACTGCATCCGGTGAGTGCCCAGACCCTACATTTTAATGTGGGTCTGGCTTATTGAGTAGTTTTGTTGTGTATTTTGTGTTTTTCAATTAGTTTTTAAAATCGGTAATTTAAAATGTACTTGATTACGTTTTGAGTGCAGTATTGTATTTCGCTACATTTCCAATACCATGTGAAAAAGTAAAAAAAAAAAAGTGAGTAACAAAACAAAAAAAAACTAACGAAAACCGAAAGGAAGGAGAAAAAAATTGCACCCAAAACCACTACAGTGACTGTTTCAGCAGCAATGAATTATCAGCATTTAGGCTGCTACCAGGCGCCACATCTTACAAGATCAAGGTGGATCAGGCGAGCAATGACGGTTCAGAGATTGTTTCAGTAAAAATGCTAGCTGAAACATCGAATTCTGCTGCCCAAAACGACGAAAATCCTTGGCCACGTTTGAAAGACTGAAGAAGAACAGGCCAGCGAACCCTTCTTTTTCGGTGAGCTATTTTCTTGGCAGTTTGCAAACGGAGTGTATTACCACCATCTGCTGGACTGAGGTGTAATGGCAAGTGTACCCTGTAGCCTTGTTCTGGCCGACGGGTGAATAAGGTGAATTGGCTGCATCCCAAAGCTCGAGAACGTCCTTATGTACTGCATTATGGCTTGGTATGCCAACTGCACTGTGGCGGACAGAAAGAACCTGCAGAGGGCCATTAAGACAGCACAACACATCACTGGCAGTCCCCTACCCTCGCTCGAAGAAAATGTAGGGTCTGGGCACTCACCGTTCGCAGTGCTCAGTCCGAGGGGCGGGATAATCGGTTGTCTTTCAAATCGCCAGCATGTGGTGTCTCCGGAGAGCTAGGGCAATCACTGCCGACCCCTCACACCCAGGACAGCACCTGTTCAACTTACTGCCCTCTGGCAGGAGGTACAGGTGCCTCAAGAGCAGGACAAATAGACTTAAAAACAGTTTCTTTCCCTGGGCCATCAGGTCCCTGAACTCAAAGTTTGTGTGCACTATGTACATTATGCTTATTTCTCCTTTTATTCTTTGCTTTAATACATTCATCTATTCCTGTACTGTTTTCTTTTTAATATTTATTATGCACTGGCCGAAGAAGCACTGCAATTTCATTGTATACTGATATGCAATGACAATAAATATTCTATTCTATTTCCATGACTGCAGTGTCACTGGATCAAAACAAACGTGGCATCGACAGCATTGCATATAGACGTGTGGCATCATTTCTACCTCATAAATTGTTTTTAAATGTAGGAGGATATAGCCGTTTCAACGTGTTTTACCAGCTTAGCACTTAGCACCACGTGGCACTGATCCTTAACCATTTAAGGTATTCTGTGCAACACACTTAAATAAATCCCTTACTTAAAGGAACACGCCACCCAATGTCAGTAGTAATATATGTTCTTACCTTAACTTTCAAGAGTTGAGTCATACCTCTCCCGTGTCGGTACTGTACGTGCACTCAAACGCTCTGGTGCGCGGCGCGAATGTGTTAGCACGTTGCTATGCTAGCGGGCTCAGACGTAGCCATTAGGGAGGAAGATAGCAGTAATCCAAAACATCCACGTTTTCCCAACTTAAATACAGTTGCAAGAGTAGTTGATAAAAATGTGTAAGGTCACACAACATGAAATGTGGCGATTTTTTTGTGGCGAATTTGGAGAGTGATCATGTGTCTAATGTAGTCTGGAAAATCCAGACCCTGATAATCTAGAAAGATTAAGGGTCTGGCAAAGAGCAATGTAATGGACCAACTCGAGGGGCGGCAACAAGCATGCATTTAAAAATCTCACTGCACCCAATTGGATAACACTAGACCATGTTTACTCTGAATGATTTCGGACTTCGACGCAATCGAATAACACTACGACCAATGTGTACTGTCCTCCAACGTTGCAGCGCTATCTTCATCAGTTTAGCTGGTTCCCCGGAATGTTGGGGGAAAAGTAACGTGCATCATTGCTATTTGCCAGAGTGTCTTGCAGAGACAATTCCATTGTGCTCTCGTGAGAACTCTGGATTTCCAGGGTATGTCTAATGCACATTTTGACAGTTTTATAGTGGAAAAGGCACCCCTTGTATAGAATGACCCTTTTCCTTCATTGGACCTCTTTTGAGGTACTGACCACTGCAGAACACCCCACAAGAGCTGCAGTTTTGAAGACGCTCTGACCCAGTCTCTAGGTCTTTTTCATACTCTTCACCATCCCGAAGCCCAAAACTAAAGTAGAGCCATGCTGTCAATGCATCTAACAATGTGGAAGATCCAATAGCCAGAATTATCCATCGAAATAAATCACTTTGACTGATACAACCATGCAGCTGTAGTGGAATACTGCATAGTAGCTTAGTCGAGCAGGCAACCTTGATTAGGGGGAGGGACGAGCTGATTGCTTGTTAGACTGAGGCTATTTAAGCCAGCCTCGGTCCTCCACTTGCAGCACCTTTTCCCTCTATGGCGCTCTAGCGCAAACGCATTCACAGTGGTGAATGGCAGTCCCACTCGGTGTGCATCTACTGACATTAGAGCTCACTGAATTCACTATGACTCCTTGGCAGCCTCCACACTTCCACATTTTGTATGGGTAGATATTGACGGCGCAGCTGGTTGCTGTTTTGCCCGTGTGTAACGTTGTCTAATTGTTTGCTTTTGTCTATGTTGGATTCCTCCCTCGTGAGGCTGTGATTGTAACCCAACTGTAGCGCATGTATGTGATTGTACCCACGAAACACCTGAGTGATTGCATGTGTTGCGAGGTTTCCTAGTGGTGAGTAGTTGACACTCCATCCTTTTCCTCACAGGCAGCGCTGCTTCTCCTGGAGCCTTGGCTCAATCCCTAGCTGCTAGACTGCTAGTTGTGTTGTAGCTGTAGCTATTTTATGTGTCGGTTGTACTGATCTGTTTTAATAATAAATTATTATATTAATGATTTGTTCCCACAGCTGCTTCCAGACTACGTTTATTCCAAATTAATAAATGGTAGAACGAATAATTTCCGTCTCTGGTCTGCTTGTTTCTTCTTTTTATGTAACTGAAATGGTATGGTTTGAGTTTATATAAACACCCGTGCCATTTGGTTACACAGCTATAGTGTTTGCTGCATGGATGCATGCAGCAAACATGCTACCATGGTCCACATCTTATACGACTTATCGGATGGCGCAAAAAGGCGGTTCTTATGTATCTTAATCAGTCATGGGTGTGTTTTGGGCGTAAAAGCCTTTAAACCAATGAAAATGACATCTGTCATTCCCTTTAACAGCCAGCAGCGCAACTTCAAACAGTGCATCCATATTTTGATAGTCAGCGGTGCATTTGAAGGAATCTGCTTGCATGCGAGACCGTATGTCAAGTCAAGTCAGTTTTATTTAGTATAGCGTATAGTATGGTCTACTAAACTATGCTTTACTAAAACCTAGCTGAGTATAGCCTACACACATCTGCACTCGTCTATTATTTGAACTCATTCGCAAAGTGAAACTAACTTCACTGTGGTGTCAATGACAAAACAGTTACACACAGTCAATTACTTTCACTATTGACTGACAATGGGTTACCATCGAAAACACAGCCTGAAAAAAGCAACACTTAATCTCAATAATGTTCTAATGACTGAATAAAAAACCTGGTTAGTACATGTATGTCATTCATTTTGAAACCGATCGGGAGGAATAATGTCTGAAGAGTGTGATTTACTCACCATACCAACAGGAAATGCCAGCACAGCCATTAACCAGTCCCTAAGACCAATTAATTTCCTGCGCTGCCTCTCCTGCTCTTGGCATATAGCGCCTTTTGTCAACAGGCTGGTCAAGTCTGTCAGCACCCCCACACCGAAAAATACTGTTTGGATTACCTAAGGAGAAGGACCATAGTAAACATCAGGGTCTGTAACATTGTGTGCATGTTTAAATGTTAGAGGGTGTATTACATGGACTCAAATTATACAGTAGTCGGGTAACTTAACAGCATTTGTTTTGACCATGATCCATGATTCTGATAGGCACCACTTCACTGGGGATTTTGTGGGCATTATTTGTTAGTTATTTACTGATTTTCTAGCAAATAACACATGTGATTAGAACACTGAGTTTCCACAGTGCATTCAGAACCTCTCATTATACCTGTACACCTTAAAAACATGGTCAGACTACTTAGGGTAGTAATGTCAGGATTTTGTTAATTAGTCTGTGCATTTCTACCCCCCTGTTCCTCTGTCCTTTGTCGCTTCGTCTCTCTGTTCATCCTGTCCGAGTCTTGTCTGTAGTAAGCTTGTAAATTTGTAAGTTTATCACAATAAAGTGTGTTTGTCTGAACATCTGCCTGTGGGGTATTCCAGAAAGCAGGTTTACTGGCTTAACTGGGTATGTTAACCCAGAGTTACCGGTAAACCTGGGATTTCAGTTCCAGAACGCTCAAATATGATCAGGCAATGTAAGTAACTATGGTAACATAGGCTCTGAACTTAACCTGGTAGGGGGTAGGTTTTGTTCAGGTTATGTTCAATTATGTTCGGTTATTTCAGTGCATGTTCAACCAGGCCGCTATTTTTACACTTGTCACACAATGACGTTTCATTTTGAAGAAGGTCCGATTGACAAAGAAGCACAAAATCATGTAATATTTATCCGTGGAATTAGCCGTGAGAGGGCGAAGACCACGACATCACATGATAGCCCATCCTTTCTTTTCCAAACGAGTTTTTCAAGAGCGCTATAGTTTTCCCGCTGAATCCTAAATTTGGCTAGGCTACTTGAAAAGCATTCTCGACTCCATCCCTTATTAGGCTACGCATGGATTTAAATAGAATAAAATAAATCTTAGCTAGCCAACACCATAGGACATTTACCTTTGGCTCACCAGACATCGGATGGGCAAAAAACATCTCAGACACACTGAAGACATAATTACAGTGCAGTAGGCTACAAAAAGAGAGAAAACATATAAAAAATTAATAAACTAGATGTACCGCAGAGCGGTACAAAATATGACCGCCGCCCAGTCCAGCACATTTTTTCCACAAAAATAAATCACGCTGAAAGGACTATATGATTCTAACTGTCTCACTAAATTGCATTATCCACACTCAATTCTCACTGGTATCTGCTAGACAACAAGTACCAAAACATGATTAGTTCATAGATTTCACATGTAAAATTCATTTTATACAACCCTACCTCCATCTTGCCTGTTCATAATTCTGAGAAATTCTTGAATTGTGTGCATGTGTGCATGTACATGTTTATGTTGTGTGTGTGTGTGTGTGTGTGTGTGTGTGTGCGTGCGTGCTTGTGTGTGTGCCTGCGTATGTGCCTGTGCATGCAAGCGTACATATGTCTACTGTGTGAGTAAGTGTCATACGTATGATTACTGTGAATGTAGGTGTGTGTGTGTGTGTGTGTGTGTATCTGTTTGTGCACATGAAATGGGTTAACATGACCCCTGGAGGCAAACATACAGAAAAAAATGGTCATCCTAGTCCCTACAGTTCTCAAGATATTCACAGAGAACTGTGTCTGCCCTACCCTCATTTCGGGGTTACATGCCCACCAAGTTTCGTGTACCCCGGTCTTTCAGTGACCCGGGAATCCTTGTTGGTGTACGTCACTAAATGTACACATACATTATTTTATTGTAAGGCCCCCCATCAACGAAAGTACACAAAACTTGGCATGCATTCGGAGGGTGTCATAATGATCCTACACTTTTAATTTCGGGCAGTTTTGACTATGTTAGGTCACAGATACCTGCGATTACAACACCTCATTTTTACTTTTTTGTGTTTAACTAGGTGGCGCTATACATGAAATGAGTGGTTATGGAATGGGTTGACATGGCCCTTTGAGATCAACATACAAAAAAAAATGGTCCTCCTAAACCCTACGGTTCTCGAGATATTCACAGAAAACTGTGTCTGCCCTACCCTCCTTTCGGGGTGTCCAGTCCAGCGGGGGGGCTACAGATCAAAACGAAAAGCGATGGTTCCATGCTATCCATGTGGGGTTACATGCCCACCAAGTTTCGTGTACCCCGGTCTTTCAGTGTCCCGGGAATCATTGACGGAAATTTGGGCATGCGAAAAAGAAAAAAAAAATAAATAAATAAAAAAATAAATAAATAAATCTGACTAAACCTATATGACCGCCGCTTCACTGCGCGGCGGTCATAATAAGTTATATTGACTACATAACAGCTCAGCCAGGTATTCGTGTTGTCACTAGTTTGGTTAAGAATGCCGATGGTATTTGGGATAAAATATTTTTTCAATAGGCTACACTTTTTGCCTCTCCAAATACTTGAAATTATGTGCATCGATGATCGCACTCCGACTGTGAGTTTTTGTAAGGTTAGTAGGCTATTGGAGACGCAGAGCATATCGGCAAGCTGTCGGTCAGTGCGTAAAGTTTGCCTTGCGCTAAAGCAGTTCCTGCGCAACTTCATTCGTTTTCCTGGACACAAACCGACGAGGATCATTAGAGTGTAATTTCAACAACTGGCAGGTCAGCATAACTTAGCCTATAAAATTTTCCAAATGTGCACCGAAATGTGTCCAATAGGCTACCCATGCCTTCCGACATTCTTCACCCTTCCGATGATGGAGGCGCAAAAGTTTAACTTGGCCCACCGCTGCAGAACCCGCGTTAAAATAGAAAATTACATTTGGGATTCTCCAAGAATTCTATGGCCCACTCAATCTGTGACAAGGTAGGCTAGTTTAAGAAAGCTGATGGAAAGAAAGCTGATGTAAAGCAGTCAATACAATAGCCTATGTGATGTCCACTGAATTATTTAATTGTGCTTTTGACATTAAATAGGCTATCCTAAACGTAGGCCTACGCATTTCAGTGGTCAGTTAGGCTATTCTCTCCCAAGCAAGGTCTCGGACGCAGACGCTTAAGTAGCCTATTGCTCTTTTTTTGTTATTACAGTTCTCTCCTCCTCGTAAGCCTCGACTACTCCGCCTCTGAAAAATACGGTGCTCTTTGTTTCGCCGGTTTCACTCATGGTTTCGACTCTCAATAGATGATGCCTTTATAAGTTCGCCATGAACGCGCACAACTCTAGTTTATCTAACACAGGGTTGATTGAACTAACTGGTAACCGGTGTTTTGGAACCGACAGCTCGGGTTTAGTCGCCACAGGTTCAGACAACCCAGAGGTTTTATCTCAGTGTTTGTTAAACCTCCTTTCTGGAATACCCCTCTGGAAGAGTCTTGCGCTTGGGTCCTCTTGCCGAGAAACCTGACAAGTAATGGCCTCCTTACACCAAACAACTTTGACAAGAAAAAAAGCTGTTGAGTTGGAGTGCTGCCTGGAACAATATGTCTTTGTTATTGAGTTGGTGCTCTTAGGTTGAGGGCTTGATCAAATGCAAAAGTTAGAAGATACCTAGGCAATCAACTGGTGAAATAGTTAAAATGCCTTTATTTTAATGGCAGATCATGATTAAAAAAACACTTCACACTCAAAAGCCTTTGTCAGGAAGTGAACAATCTCTGAGACAAGTCTGTTTTAAGTCCGGCGCAGCCTAGCGACCCACTACTTGCCCCATGACAACTCCTAATCCCCATGGACAATTCATTCCCTACACTGGACTATTTGAATTTTCTGACACTAAATAGGATTAATGCATCATCATACTGGATATGTAACATATATCTCAGGTGGCTTTAAACACCTTGTTCTATTCTCTACACCTAACTATCCTATTCATTTATCATGTATACAGACCTTACTGCTCTGTAACTGACCCTAGGCAGATGGGTCAGGCCCTTGACTCATGGATCTGCTCAAGGTTTCTTCCTTTATGTATCTCCAATTCTAGGGAGTTTTTTCTCACCCCTGTTACTCATCAATATTGAAACATCAATATGAGTGGGTGAACAGGTGTGAAACATTGGATCATCAATTAACCAATGGCAAACAAAGGTAGCCACAATCAGATAAAACATACTGTAGGTGGCCAACAGGGGGCCTCAAATCCACCCAGCAAAGTAAGAGTCCATGAGGTATAGACAAACATAAACATGTACATCACACATACAATAAGCTTTTTTCAAGTCTTTAGGAAATGGCAGTATTCTACATCTTCATTGAGACCTGGGTAAAGGGTTGCTTTTAATTTAAAAATCCCAAAACACTCTTGTTGATTCAGTTGCTTTAATCTATTTCCTCCCCTTACAGTTTGTGGAATGTGATCAATTCCAATTGCCTAGGATTGAAGGGTCACTATTATGTTTGTCCTTAAAATGACGAGCCATTGGGTAATTGTCATTTTTATTTTTTATGGCATACTTATGCTCTGAGACTCTATCCTGTAGTTGCCGTTTAGTCCTGCCAACGTAAAACACATTACAGAGTGGACATTTTAACTTGTAAATAACAAAAATCGTTTTACAGTTAATAAAATGTTGTATTTCATATGATTTGTCTCCATGTGTATCATGAAACTTTTTCCATTTCACCACATTAGAGCAGTGATTACACTGACCACACTTGAAACTGCCACAGGGTCTAACTGACAGCCAAATGTTTCTTGAAGGTGCTGGCAAGTAGCTGTGAACAAGTTTATAATTCAAAGTAGGTGAATGTTTAAAGCTAAATATGGGGGGTTCCAAAAATGTTTTCTCAAAAAGACATTGCATTGTAGTAGACTCCAGTTTTTCCTGATAATGTTCTTAAGTGGTGTGCTTCTGTACTAAATTTAGTGGAAAAGAAAACCCTTTCAGAGCACTGTCTAGAACTCCCACTTTCTAAAAGGGACTGCTGTTCTAGATTTTTTGCTTTATTCTTAGCACTTTGGAGGACTGCCTTCTTGTAACCTCTGAACAAATGTTTTTCCATCTCTGTAGCCTTTGTATCAAAATCATTTATTTCAAATTTTCAAATCCTTCTAATGGCGGCCTTACATTGTACGATTTTTGTCTGTTTTCACAGTCGGCAACAAAATTTCCAAAGTCGGACAGAAATCATGGGAGTTGTACTGGAATCGTGGCGCGCTCCCGTCAACTAGATCGTTAAGTGTAAGGTGCCAATCTTAGCGGTTTTAAGTCAGTCGGAGTCTGCCTTTTGCCGTTACGACAATATCAAACATTCACATCGTGTGAGCACATAGACTGTTGATGCTTTTTAGGTTTTACATGGGAGACCAATGGGTTTTATTAGTAAGTCGTGTTGAAGAAATCCCACACACTGTCCTTTACGCATGCAAAATGGCATTTACAAACGGAAGTTCAGGAGGAGCGTTTTTGGAACGGAATTTTTGGCAGAGAACCCATCATGACTGTCAAGGGGGGTGGGTCTGGTCCGCCAGAAACCATTGTTGAGCCTTTTGGTGTCATGGGCCTAATTCAATGAAACACCCATGAAGGAACATACCTGCTTGATAACCCCAGTGAAATGCTCCTGAAGGCTGTTCTGTTGGTGATGTTATTTGCCCACAAAGGTTGATTTCTTAGTGATGTTTTTGGATAGTAAATAGGCTTGATTGTTGATTGGCAGCTATGTAAAATCCCCTACTAGGAATTTAACATCTTTCCAGTGTATATTTGAAATTACTGGAATTCGTAGCCTCTAGAATAATTTAACACAAATACAACTAATATTATTTTCTCCAGAGACAATTTCAAAAGTGATGTTTTATGACATAGACATTATGGATCTATTGTGATTAATTATTTTATAACATATCATATTTAGGAGGATTAGGGTTAGGTGTATGGTTAGGGTTAGGTTTAGAGTTAGGATTAAGGTTAGAGTTCATGTGTCATGACAGTATCATGTCACTATTATGTCGATACTGTCAAGTAAAGTGTTACCCAAATCTTTTCTGCAAGTGCACAGACTTTTGCACCACCTTAGGGATGAGAGGTGTCTCATATGTATTGTGTGTGTGTGTATCAGGATTTGTAACTGTAAAAATGATTTGTGATTTAACAACAAAATAACACAAACGATTTTAAGTATTACTCATATGTCCTTCACTTACAAATATATTCCACAGGTACTAAACCTTCCACAGATAATGTCTTTCAATTACGAAGCTATTCTGCCATTACGAATCTCTGCTTGTACAAAAATTTTCTACAAGTATATGAATACTTTTGAGACGATTCTGGCACTTCCTGTTGAATAGCCAATGGCGATGCTCAGGTTTGGCTAGCCAATCAGGAATCTAAGTTCACTCAGGGAGCATTGGTTTCACCCAAACTCAGGCTTTGGCGTAAGACAGCTGATACACAGGAGCTGCTGCTCTGTCGCCCATTGCTAAGAGGACAAAGAAAGGATTTTTTCTCCTTTAAAGTGTCTGGGAGTTTTTTCTCCTTCCTCTTTCGCCTTCCTCTTCCTCTGAGTGCCAGCATATTCAAGCCCTTTCCTAGCTGACCTTGGAGCCCCTGCACCAGCGTGTAGCTCTGCTCTGTTACTCTCCTAGCTGACCAAGGATTGGAAGCAGCTACATAAGCGTGTACTGTAGCTCTGCTCTGTTCCTTGGAATCCATTCTAATAATGTGTTGCTGCTCACCATTTCTCTTGACATTAGCTACAGTATTTAAGTTATTCCTGGCTTTCTCCATTGCACTTATTGCTAAATTGGCACATATTGCTATCCCTGGTTTACTCAAACTCAATTATCACAACTCTATGTAAATATATGCACCATCCAGGGGTGTAAGGCCTGTATCATCAAAGCTTGTTGTAAGCAACAGCCTACAACCACTAGACTATGTCTCCATTGCAGGGCTGCCAACTTTTCAAAAAACCTTGGACTAATTTAGTGTGCCTAATCCTGTGAACATTTCAGATGCAACACCATTGCCAAACGCACATGGCAGCAGGTGAAAATGATACACAAAAACATTATTCAGAATAGTAGGTTTATATAGTTATAGATTGCATTAATATTTCTTAATTATGAAAACATGTAGGCCTAGCTTATAGCCTTCACTTGGCCTCTGTTTTACAGCTAACAAGAAACAGGTGCCTTCGAACACTAGGCCTACTGTAGGAGGAAAGGCACCAGAGTGTTTTACAGTAGCAGAGGAGTTGGCCATCGCAGAAATAATAGTGGAAGGCCGATTATGGAGGGGTTGAGGGAGGCATTGGTCCGGATTCTGGTGCTGTGGAAATGTGTAGCCTTTATGTGCAGGGTACAGTAGGCTAATATGACATTCAATTCAACAAGTTTGTTAAAATGGTGATTTTTATTTATTAGGCCTACAGTAGGCTATGTCCGATTTATTTTAGGCTATTCTTGCTCAGATGTTCAGCATACTGTAGGCCTATGTCCGATTTATTTTCGGGACATACAGTATTCTTGCATCACCGATTGAATACATGAATGTCCACGTACGGGCATTGCTATGACACGTCTTCCTAGATCATCTGACAAAGATAACGAATTCCCTCGGCTGACAATCTATATCTTCATAGAGAATATCGTCCGGGTAGGCTATATATATTTTCTGGCGGTCTCTAAAACCCCTCGCCCTGCGAAGAGAGTCCCTCACGATTTGCGCTCCAATGTCGTATGGATCATCCAGGTACGCCGACATGTCTCGGGAGAAATTGTTAGTGGAGGGGTGGTACTTATAAAGGGTGTGGTTAACGGAAACCTCGGGTTAACCAAGAACATAACCTGGTCGGAGCAGGTTTGAGATGCAGCGTAAATTGCCATGGCAGCATACCTCGGTTAAAACCTATCCACCTTTCGTAGTACGGGTTAATCGGGAAGTTATGCCACACGTGATCAAGTTACTCTCGAAGTTACCCAGATAAGCCAGAAACCCCGCTTCGTAGTACAGGCCCCTGGTGTACAATAGCGATTTTAGACAATGCGCCTCCCTAGGTTGTTAATTGCCACACCCCTGGGCGCATTGTTTAAAAAATAAACGTGCAAAATACCGAATTAAACTTTGCGCGGGTGGAAAACAAGTTTCGTAGAGTCATCTGGCCGTTTTTGCAAAGCCCTGTGTGCGCAATCCACTATGGTGTATCTTCCAAGGACAGCACTTCTTTCAAAAGTCCCAAAACAAAAGTTCTTTTCTCCATGCTCTTTTCAGTCCCTTCCTTCAATCCTGCAATCCTCACATTCTGTCTCTGGATTGTCCCTCACAACCTGTACATTTATCTGCAAGATAATTAACTTTTATAGATAATTGTTTTACCTCTGACTGGAGCTTGGCTGTAGTATGGTTTGTGAGGCCGCATGTTCTAGATAAGTGATAGTTGAGCTAACGTTGAGCACTCAAGTTCATGCACTTTCGCGAAAGTGCCAGTAGTCTGGCATATCTAAACTTTAGTGGCTTGTTAGTCAGAACAAGGTCATTTCCACTAAGAAATTCACCTGGGAAATGGGTAGGTAATTTTTTTGGTCACGAAAAAGTCCTTGATGCTGATGAATATGACTAAATACAGAAACGTAGGCTAGCCCATAGATATATTAGAAAGCTAGATACCGCATTGACTGTTGAGTTCTATCAGGTGGCATAAATAAACGCAGCCGCCATATTGGTGGGGGCAGCACGCGTTTACTGTCTATGGGGAGTGACAACAACACTTGCCGCAATCAGAGACACCTGTTTGATTTCCAGTCAGAGTCACGTGTTTCTCCATTAGCCTCCAGTTATTGTTGCCCCCACCAAGATGGCAACGCTATTTACGTACGTTCGGGAGCCCAATGCGGTATCTAGCTTTCTCATAGGCCTATCTATGGGTTAGCCTACATGTCTGCTTCAACGAGTGAAATGTGCTCCTAAACTGCCCATTAGTTGAGCGGGAGACAATGTTTTTTATAACCTTCGCTAACTGATCCTACCTAAGACATTCACTTAAGCCAGTGTTTCTCAAACTTTTTTTCTGGGGACCCACTTTTTAAAAATGACAGACTATCGCGACCCAACTCGTGACTGTGGTAGTTAACAAACTAGATCAGTGGTTCTCAAACATTTTCTTTCATTCCCCATTTTGATCAAGGGGGCATTCTCGAGCCCCACCTGTCCCTCATCGCTCTAAGAAAGTGGTAATTGTCAAATTTATTGAAATAATGACAAGTTCTAAATATATCCTCTTCAACAGAGTTAAAATCAGCTGGTGTTGCAGATATAATAATAAATAAATACATAACACACATATTTCTGTTTTCCAGCAACATATTAGGAAGCATAGGCCATTTTAGGTTGCTTGGTTACGGGGACGCTGGCGAGACACGCCGCTCCGTCTGGCATCATGTTTATGTTTGTTTTTATGTAATGTTCGTAATTTTATGTAATGTCAAGTTTATTTTTTGTATTGATTTGTCTAGTTAAATGTTTTCTGTCTTTATTTACGTTATTTTTGATAGTTATTGTGTCATTCTCTTAGTCCTTTTTATTGCTTTCAAGTCGGCTGATGTCGTTAACGTTTCTCCACTGGGAGCTTGCTATGGCTAGTGTTGTGTTCTACTGTACATTCGCCAGTAGGTGGCGAGAACGTATTACGCGTTATTGATATGTACGTGTTCTGAATGATAAGAGAGAAGAAGAATACATGGAGAATGAATGAAACGTTACTGCTGTACTGCGTACTTATTTACTTACAAATTACTTACAGTTACTTTGCATACCTACTACCTTATTACTACTTTACAACCTAACAAATTGGCGACGAGTTTTTCTACCCACTACTTTCAATGATGGCTGTTTCACCTCCTTTTTCTACACCGTTTTTACAATGCCCTGGCTTAACCTGCTCTGCCATTCCACACGTGGCTGAAAATGTTCCATAACTATTTGCAAGTGGTAGCTACAAATACAAATGGATGGCCAGATGCACTAAAAACGTGCACTTCTTCTACACTGCCTGGGAACCGAAGGTCAGAGACTTTTCTACACACTGCCTGATCAAGGTGAGACCATGGAGGATGCTGTTAATACTTTAAAAGCTTACTTTACTCCACGTCGGAACATAGTGGCTGAGCGTCATGCAGGGCTGCCAACTTTTCAAAAAACCTTGGAGTGAGATTTGGTGGGGCCAACCAAAATTTTGTTGCGGAAATTTTTGTTTGGCTCATTCAGCATTATACCGTACAGTAAAAAAAAACGTACATCAGTGGTTCTCAGGTGTAGGGACCAGGCATGGACGGATTATGAACTTTTGGGCCCCTGAGCCCACATGTACTAAGGGCTCCCCACTAATTGTCGCATAAGTGGAAGGGGGGTTTGGGGGTCCTCCCCCAGAATTTTTTAATTTGTTTAATGTGATTTCCTGTATTCTGGTGCATTGGGGATGGCCAATACTAAATTCAATCAGATTCATAGCCTACATCCTGATGTGTTGATATTGAGGCAATGATTCCATGCAAAGGCTTGGGCTTCAGGGCCCCCTGACACCTTGGGCCCCTGGGTCTGGGCCCGGAAGGCCTGTGCAGTTATCCATTCCTGGGACCAGGGTCCTAGAGTTAAATTAGCATTGGTATCAAAGGGATCTAGCCTACTAGTAGGACCATGGGCGTCGGAGGCATTCTGAAAATGGGTGGGACATTTCAGTGGGGGGTTGGGGTCCTCCCCCAGAAATTTTTTTTTGGACTAGATGCAATTTCCTGGATTCTGGTACATTTTAACAGGTTATTTAGATACTTCTATATAACAAAATAAAGCCAGCCTACGAAATTAATAAAAAGTAAATCATGCATAATTTAAAAATAACTTCGATAGGCTACTTGGCTACATAATAAGGTTTCCATTACAGCACATGAGACGTTCAATGAAGCATGAAAGTGGATGGTTTGTTTGAAATCCCAACACTCTTTCAACTATATAAGTAATGGTGATCATCAAATACCTCCCCAGATTTCAGTGCCCATCAGTCCCAACATTTAACAATATAATCAAACAGTCCAAAAGTAAATTAAATATCAAACTAAACCGAAAATGTCATGCTTTTGAAGGCCTACCAGTATGCCGCTCCAAGAAACGCATGTCCCAAAATAAAACTTGCATAAGAAATAAAGGGCTGTCTCGAATACAATCCTGCCCCTAAAGGCCTGTACTTTGTCTTAAGACCCCGGCCATAATTTGAGGATTTACAGTATCTAAGTAGACAAACTAGCTTCAGATATCCAACAGAGTGAATACGAGATTGTGCAGTCGCTGTGGTTAGTGACGTGATGCTGTTAATGGGGAGTTTTACATAGCCTAGCGTAAACCTATAGGTTATTATTTATTTGGCGTACCTATAAGGCTTTTTACCTTATCAAAAGTGAGGGGGACGACTGATCTCTTTAACACTGCAGGGGATTTGGCGCTTGTCACTGTGTGTGTGACAGCAGAATGGGAGAATCGTGTAGTTTATGAGCGATTTCTGGCATAAAATGGGAGAATCAATGAAAATGACAATGAAGCACAAAACAGATGCTGAAAACAGCACTGGTATTTCGCACGGCAAAAGTGTGTGTGTTTGTGTGTGTGTGGGGGGGTCCAAACTAACACTAACAATTTTAAAAGTGGGTGGGTGTTTGGTAAGAATTTAAGAAATGTTTTTATATTTTAACTTTTAAATGCATCAATCAGGTGGTCAGACTTGCTTATTTTTATGGAAATATTTGTGCTGTAGCCTAAGCTATTTTGCACTTCAGAATTATGACCATGCATACACAGGTGGAATAGTTATGGATATTTCAATAAGTTCACAACCACAAAAACATATGCTAGGCCTACATTTCACAGTTCAGAAACATTTCAGCACTCCATGAAATTATGCAGAAGTGGTCACCTGTGTTATTCAGCTAGTTCATTTAAGATAATATATTGGTCATTGTAAGCCTATAGCCTACTACATGCTATTCCTTTTTCAGGATGTATATCTGCATGAATGTTGCATATGGCTTATGTCAGGCTTTATATCAATATTTGTGTCTCGTTATTTGATTTTCTTCATATTGCATTAATGTCACTAGGAAGCATGCCAATATAATGATTATCATATAATCATATAATATGATTAGCCTGAATTGCATGTCGGTTCAATGATAATTTCCTCGCGAACCATTTATCACAGCAACTTGGCGCTAATATCATTGGAAAGCTTAGATTCCGTTTGTTCACATGATGTGTGATATCATATGTATAGGTTTAGTTTAGTTGAACCTCATCTGCCAGGTATTTGACCTACCAGGTTGACACTTCAGTGTGAAAAACACTCAATAATACTCAAAGCATACCTGAAGCCGGGGAAATGCGGGGGAGATGCGAATGGGATGGCTTCTGAAGTAGCATAGCAAATGAGAGAAAATTTAGAAAATTCTACAGACAGGGGGTGCTCTTGAACCCTCTCACCGTCTCTGAAAGCATAACCGTGGCTCAACAGGTAGATCTATAGTAAGACTAAACTCATTTTTCAGGCATCTGACCGACCGGGTTGACACTTCAGCGTGAGAAATCGGGGGGGGTGGCGTGTGAGTGTGTGAAACTAATCAAATGCGTGTGTCTCACGGCCAATGCGTGAGAGTTGGCAGCTATGCCATTGTACTTTGTGGCTAAATGTAATTCGCTCATTTTGAATTGCTTGATAGGTGTTGGCTAATTGAAACATACATTCACAAACAATTTCAAATCAAGGCAACACTTTCCCGATTTTCTCCTGAACTTCTCCCCAGTCAGGGTAGAGCAGATACTCAATCCTTTTTCTCTTTCCCCTCCTGCTATAGCCGATCAACCGAGCACCAGCGCCGCAGAGCGGAGCTCCGTTCCTCTGGCGTCTCTCCCTCTGTCCATGCAACATGCTTTGTCAATCCAGCAAGTTATGGGTGCCCCTTCGTGCAGCCCTCTACCTTGCCTTTCATTAATGTGGTCTCTTTCTCTATTCCAGCTAATCAATCCTCCCCTCTTTTCTTCCCTTTTCGACCCAGGGTGCTGCGCAACCTCCTCCCCCTCCCCCTGTAGCGACTGTGTCGCTACCTTTCCCCATCCTCTCCCGCCGGTGCGAACCGCGTTCGTGCCCGCATCTCTTTCCCAGCCAGGGATCCCGTCCCTGGTTCTCCTTCACCCCTCTTTCCCTGGATTGGTGCCACCACTCATGGGGTCACTGCATCATTCCAACAATTTTTTTTCCAGATCACACCCAGGTCAATCTATGGACATTATTGAATATTTAGTTTCTCTTTCTGCTCTTCATGTTCTGCTCTTTACAAACTCTCTTGCTTCATCTTTATGGTGCCTTAGTTGCCCTCATCCTTGGGCTGCATACACAGATCCTGCTGACTCCTGCCTGCACAGTGACTCCTGCATAATCCCGGCAGAGTATTTTGTCTGAGCCATAGACTCTGCCAAGCATGGTTTTTCTTGACATCTATTAATTAATTTTAGCTTCAAGATGGCTCATCAGGCTCTTCACTTGTACTGATCTTCATTTCAATGCCTAACCTACTCCAGCCTAGACGCTTGCTCTCATTCTCTAAATTTCTTCTCATGCTCTTGAATGCAAAACTGCCAGTATTAAAGTGTTTGCTGCCGGTTCATATTTATTCTCTAGATCGGCTACCATAATGCTAGGTAGCTCAGTGTTTTCTAGAAACGTAATACTGCAAAGGAGAAACCTGTAACACCCATTTATCACTTTTCAGTAACTATCCTTATATTCAAACCATGCGTACATGCTATGTAAAGTTTTCCCTTATAACATATATTGATTTTTATCTGCAAAATGCAAATTTTCTGTAACCCTCATTGGTTTCAAGGGCAACTCGAATATCTACCAACGCATATTGGTATTGGCACAGACCGTTTTAGGTTTCATTGAGGCAAATAATGGTCTACCCGACCACTTGCTCAAATAATCCAGGGGCCATAGATGCCAGGGTCCTTAGATACCTTTAATGTCACCTTATCTATAGCCTACAGGGTCCTAGCCAGGGTCTTTTCAATTGGGTTGCATTTTTTGGGGCGATCGCATCGATCCTGCTTGACTCCTGCCAGCGCAGTACACTCCTGCACAAACCTTGCAAAGCACTCCATGACCCTGGCTATGGGTCTTGCCAAACAAGCAGAATTGTAGATTGTAAATTTGTAATGTCAACTCATGAATCACTCATAAATCTTTGAATCACGTGCCATGCGTATCTGCAACTGCATCAGTCCTCTATTCCCAATGCACTAACCCATAGCTCTGCAACTGCAAGCTGTACTCCCCTGCTCTGACCCCGAGTTCTGCAACTGCAAGCTGTACTCCCCTGCTCTGACCCCGAGTTCTGCAACTGCAAGCTGTACTCCCCTGTACTGACCCCGAGCCCTGCAACTGCAAACTGTATTCCCCTGCACTGACCCCGAATTCTGCAACTGCAAACTCATTGCCCTGCAAGTCATGATAACTTAACCCTCGAGCCTATCCATCATTTTAGAATTGGTACAACCACCACCTTCGGCACATGACGGTCTGACCAATCTGCAAAGCACTTCTTGACCCTGGCTAGGGATCTTGCCAAACAAGTTTGCTTGTTTGGAATGTCAACTCATAGATTGGCATAGATTGAAAGGATGGCTGCTGTCTGTGTTCTTTGTATTACATTTAAGTAGGCCCTTTAGCAAAGTAGTTTTGGCGACAGAGTGCAGCACCCCTTGGGGCTAGTTTCCCTAGAATTAAACAAACATCCTCTTTCCTTATGTTTAATACATTCATTCTCCTTTTTTGTACATCCACCTATATCCGTGGAGTTGGCCAGATGTTTGTTTCTCTAGCTGTCAGTCTCCAGTATGCCCCAGCTTACATCAATATACAACAGGCTTTCATGTGCTCACTAAAAAGTTTTGTGCTCACATGAAAAAGTTTCGTGTGCACACCTGAAACTTTTATGTGCGCACATGAAAGTTTTGTGTGAGCACATGATGGCGCATGATGGCCACTGTGACATTGCTGAACCTTGTTAATTTTAACAGCAAGAAAATTGTCATCAAAAATGCCGGGAAACGAGGGATTTAATTGTAACAGACTTTATTTTTGCAGAGAGAACACATCATACTATAAATAATTCATTACAAAACCATACGACACTGCCATCTGCCCCTTGAAAAAAATGACTTACTCTATAACTGTTGTGCTTTCCAAAGAGAAAGTAATTATCTTCACATAACCTATGGCTATCCTAAGCCATCAAATGCTCACCAGCAAACCATGGCATTACCAAACGTTAGCGTTATGGCTAACTGTCAGCATTTTCAAAAGATTAATGTTACTGCAGTAAAAAACAAGTATATCCGATAAAACTTTTTCAGGTTTATTTCGGCTTGAAGAAGAAATGGAAATTACATTTTACATGTAAATCATTCTACCATGAGTACATACAAGCTACTGTTGTCGTTTGTGCATTGTAGGAAGTGAAGTGGAACCAAGTCAAGCAAGTGTGGAAATGCAGTATTGGATCAATATGTGGTTTTCGTTTACTGATTTTAAAAAATATTTATTGGCCGTTATAAATGCAGACACCGATAATTTGTAAAATGCCAAATTTAACGTAATTCGGTCAGGCTCTAATTAGAATCTCAAGGGGTACATCCACATCATGAATGGTTTCTCGCCAGCCTGGCAAGAGTGGTCCATTCTGCCCTCGTTCATAAAGGGAGGAGTTTGAGGGCATCATGAACCCTCCCAGGCCAGCCAATGTTGACATCCCAAAACTTTATACTGTGGTTCGCAACACCTTGCAGGATTACGGAGTAGAAGCCTTAGTAGTCAATTGTGGTGCCAGAATGTCAATATGAGTGCCATCCACAGCCCCAGCACACTGTGGGAACCCCCATCTGTCACAGAATCCCCTGACTAGCTATCCTCTGACTAGCTGAAGGTGTATATTGTGGCTTTAGGGCACAGTTGATGGCAGCGAAAACTTGTTGGGTGAATACTAAAATCTCGACAATCCCACACAAAAGAGGTGAGGGATAGATCGGAGCTCGAGATTGGTGGCCAGCCTCCACAAACACATAACCTCGCGCAGCTCCACAGGTACTGCCTGGTGCCATCTCGTATCCTGTCTAGTCAGCCTTGGACGAAGACACAGAGATTATAGAAGATTCTTCTCATTCTAAAATTGAGCAGCCAATCTCTTTCTGTCCAGTTGTCACAGACATGCTGCCACCAATCATGACACCCTGGTTGGGCCCAGATATTTCTGTAAAAGATGACAAAAACACACACACACACATAAATATAAATGATTAGGCCCTATGAAATTATTAAAACACGCATCTAAACAAAAAACACATGCAAGAAGGCTGTGTTCAAAACAAGCAGGCAAATGTCTATTTATCTATTTCAAAATTAACAATCTAATAGCTTATAACGACATGGTGTAGACTTACAACCTGTCTATAGGTCTGTCATGTTCATTAAATTTTAGTTGATAATTAGTTGATAATGGTCATACAATAAGGACATGGGTAGATAAAAGACATAGTCTGTCCCTATAAGGCTATGCCTTTCCATTGCTTAGCCTAAAATCAACAATATATTCATGTTATTTTTCAACACTTTACTTTACGTTTTGGATTACCCATGTAAAGTCTTATTGACTATTATATTATTACTATTATTTTATGTCATTATTATTCCTAGGCTTCTTATTACATTGCATGGAAATGCACTGTACTATTCTTACTAGGCTTCTTATTATTATTACAGTGTATGAAAATGCACTGCACTGTTCTTCCTAGGCTTCTTCTTATTATTATTCAGCTTACCACTTTTTCCATACGCTAACTTGAATCGTTTAACTTAGAAACTTCATTCAAACTTTTTCTGTTCCAACTGCCATCTGCTCAACTGCCTTGTCCCTGTGTCTCTCTTTATTCAATAAGAATACAAGGCACCTTCCATCCAACTGTCTCTCATCCATCCACTTCAAACCATTCATTCATCCATCCATTAAACTATGTCTATCAACATCCATTAACCCTTACGTGCCAGACTGTTCTAATTTCATATTTTTTTTTTTTAGATGACCACATGGGCGTAGGTTTTGACTGGGACGCTGGTGACTAGTCACCATCAATATTTTGAGATGACAAAATTGTGCCCACCAATATTTTAGCAAACTCTTTTGTGTTATTTGGACTGATTCCGACAGCCAGGACAACAGTAAAAGAAAGATTGGCTGAAACCGAAGGAGGGTTATCTGACATGCACGAGACTGTCAAAGCATACTTCACTTTGTGGTGGCACTGGCAGACAAGTGAGCGGGTGTGTCGGGTAGGGTAAGTGATCAAGGCTGTCTACCAGTACATTACCCAAAAAATACCAGTGTAAAACATTTTAATATTCCCTTTGCCCTTCAGCATGTACATGTTTGCCCCTTTTTTGCTTTGTAGATCAGCTTTGCCACCAAAGAAGAAAAGGGACATACAAAGCTTTCTCATTATGCAGAGTCTATAGGCAAAATAACTAGCCACACAAACTGACAACTACAACTGTTAGCCTAACATGACCAAGCTTTCAAATGAGGATCCTACTGTGGAAAATAGTATTAACTGGTGATAGTTACCCAGTATAGTGTTACAGCTAAACTAGCTTTCAACCAAGGTTAGGAGTCATGTTGATTAGTTGTGTGCAGCACGGATAGTCGCATATAGCACAACAGAACAGAAGTCGCGCTATCATGATAGAGTTACCATGTCACTGACTGTTAATTACGTAAGGGATAATGTATAGAACGCCAGTCATTATTGGGAAAATAAGTCCCGGCAGGGCGAACCGGACCCCGACGCACAACGGAGGGGTCTTGTTCCGCCCTGAAGGGACTTACTTTACCAATAATGACAGGCATTCTATACATTACCCCGCTTATTACACTGCTACTTGCCAAATCGAAATAATAAACTCCCCACAATATGACTTCAGCCTACATAGCCTAGCCTATTTGTTACCGTTCATCGTGCCATTTGCTGAGAAACAAATAGTAGTTCGCAACAACACACGTTGAACTTGAATCAAAGATTCTTTAGAACACAGCTGATCAACCGTCTGCTTTCACTTTTTTGAATGAAGTTCCAGTCCTTTCGTAGTGATATGAAATACCTGAATTAGAAGCACAAACTCTGTTGCCATTGACAGCTGTCATTATTTTTTTCAGAGGTCCTTTCCTTGGAAATAATGACCGCAAGAACTTTGGGAAATCCCATTCAAGTCAATGGAGCGTTCTACTTGCCTTGTGAAGAGCCGTGTAATAACTTAAGTTAGAATCTTGCAGTCGCAATAAACAATGGATCTGAGACATTTTCCTGTTTCTAGATTCAGTGTATGTAATGTATTTGTGAGTAATAGTATAGCCTGCACAATGCAAAGAAATAAAATATAAACTATGGTGCATTTCCACACTCATTCTGCGATCCCAGAAAGATTGTCTGAATTGTTAGTTTTTTGAACATTTATTTTATCTAATGACATAGAAAATGCAATGACTTCCATCCACATATCCTTGCACTATGGGGAACTATTTTCCACTAGCCTAAAACCGTGAAACTGAAAGGTAACTACTTTCACATTCTTCCTAAAGTGACAGACACTCAATGTAATGACATTAAAGACAAGTGTAATAATTTAAAAATCAATATGAAGTATTTAGATTGCTAAATGTGTTTAGCTATTAGTCATTATGCAGATCATAAAATACTCTAAATTATTAACAAGTTTATATGAACTCCAAAATACGAATAGAAACCCATGACGTAAGCCATCACTTTCTATGTGTCTGTGTGTGGAGGGTCAAATCAAAGTCTACAGTGGGCAGTGCTTCGACTTGGCCAGCTTCCCTCGCGGTCCGTGCGCGGGGTCACACGGCATCACGCAACTTTAATTTGTATTTTTCCAGTGACGCTGCAACGACGCTGCAACAACGCTGCAACAACCGGCAGAGGTCTCAAGTGTGCAGGGTGTCTCGTAAAAAGAAATGGAGCTGGAAAACCCTACACAGACTTCACTACAGACTTTAGCAGACTGGTTTAGAAATAATTTAATAGCCAGAAATATGCCTGCCCTGCCCTAATAAAGAAATATTAGGTTAACGGCAGTGAATCCCGTTTGCAGCCGTTAGAAGAAACGCAGGACAAATTAAACATTCTGGTTTTCTCCGAGTGCAACGATGATAGACAGACATCATTTGGACAAAATATAGAGCATATTAACCTCCGTTGCTCAGCCAAATGCCTTCCTGTTACGTCCTGTTATCACGGAGTTACAGGCGATAGACAATTTTTGATGGTCACAAGTTTACTTCATTAGCGTTTATTTTTTTGATTATTAAAGAGTGTTTTTAATTTAAAGGCTTGACTTCGTGCTTATTCAGAAGAGCATTTAGTGCTCTCCCTAATCCCAGACGTTCACATTGCATGTTTGTTTGTAATGGATGCAACCACGAGATACGCTTGTCATAGGCGCCGATACCGTGGGTGCTCCGTCTCTCGGGCACCCACTGAAAACATCGAGCACCCACGTTACAGTCCCGGCTAAATTTGCATTAATTTAAAATCAAACATCACAGTTTATGTTAAATTCAGCATCTCTCATAATGTGATTGGATATGTTGCTGTAAATTCTCTACTCCATATACTAACCACCGATGAGAGCGTCTCTCGTATGAAAATTCCTGACACTTCCCACCTGAAGAATTAACGCAAGGCTTTGTCGGGTCTTCAGCCCCGAATGTTTAAAATTTATATAGCCCTGAATATAATTTTAAAAGTAGTCTGACAAAGCTTATTGTTTTGTGACACAGCTAAACACTGGTACGTCTATAACATAGCCTAGGTGGTCGCAACTCACAAAAGTAAAGCAGATAGAAATAACGTCATCACCAAATACATCTTTTATTTTTAGTTGATCAACCACAAAGAGTAGCATAGGCCTACTGTGCACAGTGCACTGACGACTGTAGCAGCCCAAGGTAACCAGTTGTTGTAGATGAGAGGCAACCCCTTGCGTCAGATAGCCTGGACAACATGTTACCTGGGTGTTGCCTACGTTATTAATTAATGGTAGCCTACAATAGTTAATTGATTCGCGTAACATATTAGTTGGCTCAAAGAGTAGGGAATCAGGATGGAGAGAGTCACGCGTGTGTTGCTTTTGGGATCGAATCCAGTTCAATGCTAGTTTTCTAAACATATATTTTTTTTCGTTCTTTTGTCCGAGTGGCTGTAATGTAGCCGAGCGCTCATGGCGTATGAAAAGCGACTTCAAACCGCCTAAAACAACTTGTTTGTGAATGTCTGACTTTTTTTCAAACGAGCGCGACAAGCGAGAGAGTTGCAGTGTTTTGTTACAGTCGTAGAATTTTTAATAGTTTGCTGGATAAGTTAACAAAGTTACCAGTGAGAGTTGCAACACATGGAATTAAGAGGAAAGAATAGAAACAATTTATTTTCAAACAAAGGATATCTATTAAGGCCTGAACAAAATCTCTTTCCACTTCAGGAAATTACACAAACTCAGCCAGCTGCTAGCTAGCTAGCCAGCTAATTAAACTGTTTAAATTATTAAAATTTCCCTCGGGATGACTAAAGTATCTATCTATATATCCATCTATCTATCTATCTATCTACCTGTGCACACACCTTGGAAACTAGATGATAATGATGATGGTAGTTGTGAATAGTAGCAACCAAAGTCTGAAGTACCATCACAGAGGCAAGCTAGGTAGTTACTAGTGTTTCTTACTGCAGCTTCTTCTGCTGTGTAACGTAGTTAGCGTTAGTCTTTTCATAACAGCGACACCTCTGTTCAGGAGAATATTGCAACTAGTGTCTTGACCACCACGCGCGAGTATAAATGATTACGACGCTTCTGTGACGTCACATTGTCGCGCTACTGGTCGGGTGCGTCGAGTATGTGGGACGTTTAAAAGAAGTCTAGAGGACTCCTAACTCACTAAGACCTACATACTGTAGGTTGTGCAAACCACAGGCCTTTTTTTTTGGGCAAGCCTGCATTCGAGGCAGGCCTTCTGTTGAAGAATTTTATATAAATCCTGCGCTAACAGTAATCCTCCTACCCCCGCTACCACAGCTGTGGATAGTGTGGCATGCTCGCGCTTTATGTCTCCTTCTTGCAAACTAGGCCTATAGCCCAACCATTTACGTCTTCAAAAAATAACAACTTGCTTCATATCTTTGGGCTTCATTCAGCATTTTGTTCTTCCACTGGAAATTACTCTTCTACATTTGCTGCCTGCTGCATCCTTTCTGTTTGTATTGTTTAGAAAATGTTTGACGTCTTGAGTTAATGCATTAAACATTGTTTGCTGGTAACCAGCCACAAATAGCCTACAGATTCTTGCGTGCGTACATTCTCTATTCTCTCCAAAATGTGCCCGTTCTATAGGCTGGCCAAGTGCGTAATTCTGCGGCATAAAGCAGATGTATTTGTTTATTGTACAGAAAAATAAAAATAACCTGTCAAGCAGTCAATTGACTACATTGCAGTCAATAAGTAGGGCAAATTACGAAACCAAAACGTGGGTCATAGTTGTCTAAGCCTCTGCTGTGAGGCCAAACCCATGACCAAAGACGCATTGATATCTGCAATAGAGGTTTTGTTGGCGAAACAAGCTCACAGCTGAACGAGTCATAGCACTGAAGGGAGAGGCAACTATGTGATCTCCCCACGGCCAATAGATGTTCAAGTTTTCTCCTGTGCCTACGATATTTAATCCAGTGTTTTGTCAAGTTGCAAAATGCTATTCGTTTTAACGAATTTTTATGATCGTATGAAGTACTTTTTGTATAGGGTACTATCTTAATTGCTTTATACTCAATACTTAAACAATGGCTATTGCATCTGTCTATTGAAAGTGAGAATGTGGCATGTGATCTACTGTGTAGGCTTCATAAAATAAACAGATTGCTAATGGCCTACAAGCTGATCTGGGGTGCGTTTCCCGTACAACTACGGGAACAACCCGTACAACCCGGACTAAGGTGGTTAATGACGTTTAGTAGCACGTGAACGGGCACCGGCACATACTTCTGTGGCGCATTGCGTTAAAGCAGTTACCAGTCCCCTGTCCAAGAGTTCGAATCTGGAAAGAAGATATTTTGACAACAATATTGACATTGTTGTTTACCTAAATTTATCTTTTGTGCAGATCATATTATCAAAATCAGAATCAGCCTTCTTGGCTTGGTTTGCGTAAACTAACAAGGACCCCCCTCCATGAAAATCAAAGGCTACATATTCTCAGCTGACTGGTCAAAAAGTGCGCACCACCTTATTATTATCTGCAGGTGTGTGACTTTTATTTACGTGCACATGGCTGCAAATTGACTTTTAATTTATGTATTTTCTGCCTTGGGCATTTTAAAATATGGATGTATGGTGGTTAGAAGTGTAAATATCAATTAGAAACCTAAATATATTTATAATTATTAATTTGCAAACAAATAACTGGCTTCAGTGACGTCTTTGACATGAAGATCCCTGGAACTATGCTTCTACTAGCATTCTACCACAGGTCGAGAGGTGTAGTTGTAACTACACAACTTTATGATAGTGGTTACGAACGTTCGTTGCTACTATGGTTTTGGGAAACACTAACGTAGTGTAACGATGTATTGGACTATGTACATCCAAATATGAATGTAATTCTGCGGCATAAAGCAGATGTATTTGTTTATTGTTCAGAAAAATAAAAATGACATGTTGACATTTGACAATTGACTACATTGCAGTCAAGAAGTAGGGCAAATTTATTTAGGAAACCAAAACGTGGGTCATAGTTGTCTAAGCCTCTATAGCGTAGCCTGTTAAAAACGTCGCAGAAGCCTACCCAAGGCTACAGATTAATTCTGAACAGTTATTTCTCTACTGGCTCAATTATCACACCACTGTTTTGATTTGCATAGTTGCGTTACCCCAACACTGACAATAATGTAGACAGCAAATTTCGATTTTGATTTTCGTTACCACCGTGTAGTCAAGCCTTAAGCCATACCCAAGTAGCCTAAATCGAGGTAAATCGAGCTTTTTCAGAAGGGGCGGCAGGCAGAGCGATGTACAGTGGCAGAGCGACGCACAGTGGCTGAAAGTGGTACTAAAGCTTCACGCAGCTTCACGCCTCGTAATGCGCGACTGAAGTGGCCATTTGAAAGCGATGCCCACTGTAGGTGATAAGGTGGTGGGGCCCCAAATCAAATAAAAAAAGTATCGAAATCGAAATCCTTCAATGAGTATCGGTCTGCATACATTTCTTCTCGGTAACAGTCAATGTCACTTCAGTTGTGTGTGTATGTGTGTGTGTGTGTGTGTGTGGGGGGGCAAACCTATAGCCTTGGATGACCAATCGTCTAATATTTCAGCTGTCCAATGATTGGTTTCATTTCTGAAGTAGTGCTGACGACATAAGCTACAATTTGATATGATTAGTTAGGAAGTCTATGGCGCAACATTTTTTGGATGCCTGAAGATAAGTCATGAAAAAATTCTCACTTCAGTCAGTACATTTGACGTGGACAGCCGGACGCCATCTGCACATTGTTAAGAGTTTACATCGACTGGACACCACACAGCTGGATAAACTGAAGTAATCTATTTTCTAAATTGGTGCTGGTTCTGGTTGATCTTAATTTGTAGTCCTAAAATTATGTTATTTGACAGTGATATGCTTTCTCATCAGCATCAACATTATGGCATAGCGTGGGCTAGTGTACTGTCATGTAAACTTTAGCTATCTGCATTACTCTGAACTGTTTGTAATATTCTTGTTTGCTTTTGATGTCAATTATTTTCATTTGAACATTTAATTTAAAAACCTGTAAGTATGTAACCTGTAAGTAAGTTTGTTTTCTGGTACCAATTTGCATGTTAGGTAAGCATAATCTTGGCAAGTCAGTATAGCATATCATAGCTGAATAATTCCGTGGGCTGCGCATTTCTACCAAAGAGAGAGAGAGAGCAGGAGAGATAGCGTGTGTGTGGTGTGTAGTGAGACACGTGTTTTTTACTGGTCATGTTTATAACAATGCCTTTTTTGTGTGTCAGATTATGTAAGTGTGTGTGTGTATCTGTGTGTGTGTGTTCCAGTGTAGATGTATGAAGGTGGGACACTAGTAAGTTGACATGCACCTGAACTAAATTAATCTAATGAATCTGATATCAATATACAAAATACAAAAATCCTTCTATTGCCAGTTTGTGGCGTTATACCACACATTAATTAGGCATGTGAATATCATCATAATAATAATATCCAATATTTTAAGTTTCCAGCCAATTAACCAAGGTGTTGTCAATGTCTGGCACACTTCCTGTTTGGTCAGCTGGTGGCGCTAGACAGGCATATTGGGTGTCTGGATGTCATACATCTAATATGATTAATCTGATGAATCAATTGTTGGCGCTATGCCAGGCATGTTAATAGGACATATGAATATCATCATCATGACATCCAATATTTTGTACAATTTCAGATCAATCAGTCAAGGCATAGAACATTTCTGGCAAATTCCCTGCTTGGCCAGATGGTGGTGTTATGCTAAGTATGTGAATTACACATGTGAATATCATCACAATCATGATATCCACTATTTTGTAAAGTTTCAGATCAATCCATCAAAGCATTGAACATTTTAGCACATTTCCTGCTGGGCCAGATGGTGGCACTATGCTAGGCATGTGAATTACACATGTGAATATCATCACAAAAATGATGTCAGGGTTCTAAATTAACACCTGCCAACCTGCAAAAAACACGATTGGTGAACACAGGCCCTTACATGCATGATACATAAGGCTCTGTTCTCGGTAATTTATTCTGATGGCACCTCCGAAGAAGAAGAAGAGCTCTGAAGACATGTGATTCAAATGATAGATAGATAGATAGATAGATAGATAGATACAGTAGATAGATACCAAACTTGAAATGAAATGTTTGCACTTTCTGTGTATACTGTATTTTGTTGTATATATTACTTTATATGTGTTTCTCATGCCAACTATGTTAATAAAAGGATCAAATGCATTCAGTGGCACTCATAATTTTTCTTATTTTCACCGGAAAAAAATTGGCTAGTGGAAATTCTACATTGGCTGGTGAGCTGGTGAAATGTTAAATTAGAACCCTGAATGATATCCAATATTTTGTAAAGTTTCAGATCAATCAGTTAAGGCATTGCCAATTTCTGGCACATTTCCTGCTTGGCCAGGTGGTGGCGCTATGCCAGGCATGTTAATAGGACATATGAATATCATCATCATGACATCCAATATTTTGTACAATTTCAGATCAATCAGTCAAGGCATAGAACATTTCTGGCAAATTCCCTGCTTGGCCAGATGGTGGTGTTATGCTAAGTATGTGAATTACACATGTGAATATCATCACAATCATGATATCCACTATTTTGTAAAGTTTCAGATCAATCCATCAAAGCATTGAACATTTTAGCACATTTCCTGCTGGGCCAGATGGTGGCACTATGCTAGGCATGTGAATTACACATGTGAATATCATCACAAAAATGATGTCAGGGTTCTAAATTAACACCTGCCAACCTGCAAAAAACACGATTGGTGAACACAGGCCCTTACATGCATGATACATAAGGCTCTGTTCTCGGTAATTTATTCTGATGGCACCTCCGAAGAAGAAGAAGAGCTCTGAAGACATGTGATTCAAATGATAGATAGATAGATAGATAGATAGATAGATAGATAGATACAGTAGATAGATACCAAACTTGAAATGAAATGTTTGCACTTTCTGTGTATACTGTATTTTGTTGTATATATTACTTTATATGTGTTTCTCATGCCAACTATGTTAATAAAAGGATCAAATGCATTCAGTGGCACTCATAATTTTTCTTATTTTCACCGGAAAAAAATTGGCTAGTGGAAATTCTACATTGGCTGGTGAGCTGGTGAAATGTTAAATTAGAACCCTGAATGATATCCAATATTTTGTAAAGTTTCAGATCAATCAGTTAAGGCATTGCCAATTTCTGGCACATTTCCTGCTTGGCCAGGTGGTGGCGCTATGCCAGGCAGGCCCATTAGGTGTCTGGATATCATCACAATCATAATATCTATTAACCTGAGAAGTTTCAGACCATTCATTCAATGTACTGTGACTTTATGACACATTTCCTGTTTATGTGGCGAGATATTAAAATCATAAAAATGCATTATTTTGCTATTTTGCAAATATAATAATGCATTATTTTGCTATATATATATATATATATATATATATATATATATTTATTTATTCATTCATTTTATGCTGTATATTCATGTCATTGTTATCCTATGTAGGCTACTACACTATTATTAGGCTACCATCAAGGACATGAATGAATTTTTAGAGGAAATGAACATTTGCCAGGAACATGTTTATGCAAAGAAAGAGCTTTATTAAAACAAACACAACTATATACAAAGTGAGGATCTGCCCACACATGGGTAGAGGATGATCCAAAAACTACAACTCAGTGAACTGTCCGTTTGCCTCCTCGGGGTTGTAGGTAACTAGCGGCGTTCACTGGCGGAGTTCAGAGAGCTCCGGCCTACGAAATGACGGCGACCATACAATCCATCCAGAGACCCCGCCAACAACGCCATCTTCTTCGTCAGACATGAGGTCTACGGTGGCGGACTTCCAGAGTTCCACCTCGTCATCTGCTAGCACCTTAGACTGTCTATAGAACTGGACAGTGTGCCGTCTGTTAAGAGTGATGCGAGCGCTAGTCCAGAGCCCCCTGGTGGCTGGTTGCAGTACAATGCGTAACTCTGCCCATCTCCATGTATTTCAATGGGAAAGTAGCCAACTTTCCGTGTCACTTTTCTCACCTTAAACTATTTTTGCATCTACAACTTTTTATTCGAAAAAATAGTTTTCAAGATGCTTCAATACACACTATTTTTCTTTTCTCGCTGAAATTATTTTTTTAATGTTATTTTAACAAATCTAAAAAGGGCGTGTTTACACCTATGATTGACAGCTGGCTGGCAGCAGACTCGACGCTTTGTCGCTACCTTATTTTAACGACACCTGATATCGACACGTAATCTAACCTAAATAAGTGTTGCTGTTATTATCATTAGGCTATATCTTATCACAGTCTGATTAAATACATATTGATAGTCATACATTGTGTGATTGTTTGTAAGAGACATCGTTGTTAGTTGTGACAGATTCTTAGTGAAAAAATATATGTGCTGTTCTTTCGTAGTTGCTAATTATATTAGCTTATAGCATGCTAAATCATGCTAGCATTAGCCAGTTGATAGGTAAAGTAAAAGGGCTCTGCTATATTGATCCGAAGTAACGTTAGCCATAGTCACGATCATTTACAGTCCTACTCGTTTCAAATGGTTTAATGTAACCAGTGATTGCCGCCACCACCGTTGCAACTTCATTTGAATACACTTTAGTCACTGGGAGAAGGCGATGTTAAGTTTCATTAACGTTAACTCTTGCTTAGTTTTGCACGAATGGCAATAAACGTCACCTAGCCTGCTAGGTCGACAACCTCGGTATGACCATTCATTAATAAGCCAGACAAATAACGTTACTTGTTTTTTAGTGAACACATATTGGACCATAGCTTAACGTGAGGAGGGATTCAAAGTTACAAATGGACAATTTGCTTAGTATGCTCATAACAGCGGTATCTGAAAATGCTGAGTTAAGGTATCGTTGTTACCTGTGATTGCACTGCTGGAGAAGCATTTTGCTTTGGTATGATTTGATCAGGTCTTGCCAGTGATGTGTAAATCCTCCCGTAGACGTACCCCATTTCAATACGTCTAAATTGAAAACTGTGACAACTCATCATAGGCTCTCTCAATATGTCTGTAATCGTATGACTCTACCACAGGGTTGCTAGTATAGCTGGGAAGGAATATGTGAAAAATCATGAAGATTGGGCACTTCTGGACAAGTTTTTGATTTTTGGCAGGGTGTTAGGTATAGGCGTAAGGTTTTCAAAAATCCATGGATACAAGTTGGGGTGGCCCCCCTAGTGGCAGTTATCCATAAAATCCAAAATATTTGAAAAAAGAGAAAAGGTTATATCTCAGCTTCCTTTAGTCTTAAATTGTTGTATAATGTATTTTCTCTACTTTGTTTGATACAAGGAATCCAATTTTTATATGTTCTTATTTTAAGTCCATTTAAATCTAGTATCATAATCATATTTAGCTCATAAACTGTCAATATCTCTGAAAATATCTGAAAAAAAAAGGTATGCTTTTCTTTGTTGATTGGACAGGTCATTATCACTATAGTGTCAAAAATCACATGTTGTGACCAAAAGGACCATTGTTGAGGCCTTAAATAAACACAAATTCAGAATTATGCCACAGTGAAAAGTTACAGTATAGGCTTTTCACCATGTTAAGGATCAATATTATATTTTAGTCAAATAACACAAAAAATAATTCATACTTAAACCATAGACTTTCTAATGAGGAGACACAGCACTCAAAAAATCCTCCATAGAAATGCATGAGCTTAGTTTGTAACGGCAATATGGCAGTTGTCTACACAAATCACACCCCTTCCGCGGCAAAATGTTGACATGTGAATACATTGAACCAATCATGTGCTGTGTTGTGAATACATTGAGCCAATAATGTGGTGTGTTGTGAAGACATCGTGCCAATCATGTGTTGTGATCTCACCGCTGGAGCAAGATTGGTGTCGCGGAAGCCTTGCACACGCAGCGCATTTCTGCCGAAATGGATGCCCGATAAGTGCCCAAAAGGCGTTGCAATATGGCGCCGAAAGTGGAGGACTTGCCTAAAAGGACTTTGCTTAAACATCATGTATTTATTCAAAGATTTTTGGTTTCACTCATCATCATTATTAGTACAGCCTCCCTCACACTTGCTCAATGTGGTACAGCAAAGTCCAGCTCGGTGGCACTTACAGTTGCCCATACAGGCAACCACACAGCCACAGTTGAGGAGGAGTGAGCATCCCTTGCTGGCATCTTCCAGATCTGTCCAATATGGCACCCAGCCTTTGGTTCGGTCATTCCACTCCCAACCCTACTCACTGGGGTCTGGAATATCTGGAGTTTTGGAGAGGGACTGCTTCCAGACAAAAGTTGCAGTGTGCAGGGCATGCTTTCCATGCTGGAATAAGGCATGATGGGTCGGGGGGATTGAATCCAGGGACTTGAGGCCATGAGTGAAAAGAAGTGGGGGGCGGTGGTAGTGTAGTGGTTAAGGAGCTGGGCTAGCGTTCAGTAGCCTGAAAGTTGTCGGTTCAATTCCCAGCTTCCACCGTTGTGCCCTTGAGCAAGGCACTTAACCCCAAGTTGCTCCGGGGACAATGTGATCCCTTGTAATATAGCTGACATATGTAAGTCACTTTGGTCAAGAAGTGTCTGCTAAATGTAATGTAATGTAAAGAAGCTTCCGGGTTTCATTGACTGACTCGACACCGCAGTTCTTACTATACATGAGTACAGTCCAGCATTTGAGAACTAGCATGTGCATTGATTCCAGTGTGAGGACCCAGCTGGTTGGGTCTTGGTGATCAGAATGAGGGTGTCGGTGACTTCTGGGTAGCTGCCCACGCAATCCATGCTTTTTTTTTGCCAACTTACTGATACGTCACATCATGTGAACGCTTCATTTATCTGATTGGTTGATTTGGACCGTCCAACATAGGTGGTGATAGACAGATGGTTTATCCAATCAGCTAACCAGTATTTTCGCCCCTTTCCCAAACATTCTCCAACAGAAAGTTCCCAGATGGATATGCGGAGCAAATGCGAAGCAATCTATCTGGCGGAGTCAGGTTGACGGAGTCCTCTCCAAAACTCCAGAGATTTCAGACCCCAGTGAGTGGGGTTGGGAATGGAATGACAGAACCAAAGTCTGGGTGCCATATTGGACAGATCTGGAAGATGCTTGACAGAAGACAGATCTTGAATTTCCCCTTGGGGATCAATAAAGTATCTATCTATCTATCTAGATGCCAGCAAGGGATGCTCACTCCTCTACTGTAGCTGTGTGGTAGCCTGTATGGGTCCTCAACAATGGTCCTTTTGGTCACAACATGTGATTTTTGACACTATAGTGATAGTGACCAGTCCAATCAACAAAGAAAAGCATACCTTGGAGGTAAAAATATGGGTCTAGAGACCTGAGTATTTCAATGTGACTTTTTCAGAGATATTGACAGTTTATGAGCTATATATGACTATAATACTACATGGAAATGGACTTAAAATAAGAAGAACATATCAAAATTGGATTCCTTGTATCAAACAAAGTAGAGAAAATACATTATACAACAATTTAAGACTAAAGGAAGCTGAGATATAACCTTTTCTCTTTTTAAGTGGGGGCCATTTTGGATTTTATGGATAACTGCCACTAGGGGGGCCGCCCCAACTTGTATCCATGGATTTTTGTAAACCTTAGGCCTATGCCTAACACCCTGCCAAAAATCAAAAACTTGTCCAGAAGTGCCCAATTTTCATGAATTGCATCCTAGCTAGTACTAGTCTTTCACCAGAGAGGGTGCTCCATTAGAAATCAAAAATGTAATATTGCAGCCTTCATGTCAGCTGTAAAAATATGAGAACATGGACCTACTACATCAGGATACTCTGTAGACATTTTACACATAATCAGGAAGCTACTTTGCTGTTCAGTGAGTCATGTGTTTAAAGTGGTACTACATTTAAAGAAACATATTTTTATTTTTTGCTTCAAGTGCATAAGAAAATACCACATTATGATGGCTAGGTTACACTTTTGTTCAAAGCCATATACAAATACAAAACAATATAATACTTAAATTTAACAGGGATCAATCAATATCCTAATGAAATAAACAATGAAAAAATGGGGGGGGCAATAATAAATAACAATGCCCATTCAATCAATAATATAACAATAACATGGTAACACTACATTAAGGAGAATATCAATAAAAAAAACAATGTCAAATTAATCAACAGCCTAATGAAAATTACACAGTACTATACAAACCATAACACTTAAGAAGCGCTTAATGAACTAAGTGCATGTTGAACAGATATGCCTTTAGACCCCTCTCAAAAGACCAAAAACTATCACAGGAATAAAGAGCACTGGGCAACTCATTCCACCAACATGGAACCACTGAGGGAAAGAGTCTTGAATTTGACCTAGCGTTTAAGACTGGTCGACATAACAGACGCTCAACAGAAGACTGCAGTGGGCGGTTGGGGATGTACATCTTGATTGTTGAATCAAAATAACAAGAAGCAGATCCAGTCAGTGTCCTATAGGCCAAAGTGAGAGATTTAAATTTAATTCTGGCTACTATAGGGAGCCAACGGAGAGTAACTAGGAGAGGGGTTACATGTGTCCTCTTAGGCTGATTGAAGACCAGGCGTGCTGCGGCATTCTGAATGATACTTCAAAGAAAATAAATAAAAACATTCAAAATTGATTTAGTATCAACCAATAATTATTCTGATATTAATGTTCTTCTAACTTCTACATCTGTGTGTAGGCTACTGTTAAATACCAAGGCAGTTAAATGCAGTGGTATAGTCTATGTGATACACAGGACTACACAGTAAACCCACTTAAAAAGCATCACCATCTCAGTATACCCATTTAAAATAGGCAAGGATTGCTCACAGTACTCACAGTATACCCACCACTACAGCTAACTAGACTACACCACTGGTTAAATGGCGCATTGCAATTTACAATTTGTGTGAGTTCAGGGGCATACAGAAAGTTGAAGTTTGGGTGGCATCAATAAAGAAAATAGAAACAAAGTGATGTGTACAGCCTCAAGTATGAATGATGTCAAGTTAACAGAAGGTTCAGAGCAGCGGCAGACCTATCTTGGTGCCACGCAAGTTATTGAAAGTCATGTGTTTCGTAGTGGTGCTGTGCCATGTCCCATGTATAAGGGGCTTCAGGTTGATCCAGTGACAGTGGGTGGTGTCAGGGAGATGAATGTCTGGGAACTTGGAGAAAGGGGGAGGACATGCCACCTTAGACCACCCCAGCCAAACCACTTCACGTAGGCATTCCCTTGCAGACTAATGGAGACCTCCTTGCCGCCACCTCCAGTACATTCAGCCATCACCCATACCTTATCTGCAAAAAGGAAAGTTACAATAAAGTTAGTCAGACAATTTTACAATATTACAAAGCATATAATGAGGCACTCAACAACACTAGTAATACCAATTAATTAAATATATGTGTGCAATAAATGTCACTGCCTACCTAATGTTAACTACACGTTTAAACATGCAATTTTAATATTAAATTCTATATTTAAATATGTGAATGTTATCAACTTGCGTCAGCTTGAAAAATAACGTTATCAGTATGACTGATCATGGACGTTAGATGACAAATTGAGGTGTTACCGATATCCCTGGGAATTTGTGACTGGTTCTTGGCGTAGTGTTTAATGCAGGCGTTTCATTTATCGATCATTCACTTACGCGGTCTACAACTACCGACCTACCGTCACAGGTGTAGCTCTAACGGAGGTGTCTTTGTCGTTAACGCTAGAAAAAATGCAACGTTGGCAAACGGGCTAGTAGTTACATTAATATGACAAGTTGATGAGGTCCATGCTTCATATAACGTTAACTTACGTTGCTTTATCACATCATAAACTGTACTGACTGTGTAATCTCCATGTACAGTCAATGGTTACTCCATGTTGAGATGGCATACATTCAGATTGAGATATTTGAAAACAGCAAAAACTAATAAAACCGACTTAACATGCAAAACTTTTGACTGTTGTTTGTGCTGTTTAGTTAACTCACAGCCGCTAAATTCATCCAGCCAGCTAGCCTTCGGCGCCGAGTCGACCTCATTATCGACCCGTGTTGTGGAAAGAAGAAGGGGGCGGGTTTCACTCGACAAGGGGCGTGTTTAACTCGCTGAGTGGGCGTGCCTGACCGCGACTCCTCTTCACTGCGCATGCTTCAATTTCTGCTGCGCAGCCGCACTTCAAATTGGTTGCAAATTTTCCAAGATGGCGTCGCCTCGGCGGCTTCAATTCCATAGAACACTGCTGAATGCAACCACACTGTCCAGTTCTATATATACAGTCTATGGCTAGCACACTCTGTCTCGATTCCAGCAGCTGTAAAAAAAACAATGAATCAGTACTGTGCGATGCAATGCACTGCGTATGGACACAACAAATCTATCAATGCACCTGAAAAATAGTCATGTAGAATTCTGGGGTATTCTCACTGTATTCTGATGTGTTCATATGTTACATCTGTGTGTAGTATACAACGGGGAGAGGTTCATATTATTGTACATAACTGTGCCTTAGGCCTGTGTACCAGCAGGAAGGTCATACAGCCTGATGTTTAGGAACATCCGAGGAACATCAGTGATAACATGGGCCAAGGGAGACAGCATGTCTGCCTATTCGGGCTAGTATCTCCATCTGGCCAGGGCCGGGTTTTGTACACTGGTTGGCACCTGCCACGTTGGCATGATTGACGTTTCTGTGTTTTAGTATAACAGGCTTTGTCTTAGGTTTTGACTTGGAGACGGATCGAGAAAGCAACCCGAGGAGCATCTTCTGTCGGAAGGCTCAGCAGCCGCTTCTAATAACAACCACAACTGTTAGACTCTGCACAGTTTTACTGTTTGAGACTTAGCCTGTGTGCCGTTATTCATTGTTGTACCATCTACAATAAATCATCATCTAATCGCCGATCCTGATCCCGCCGTTAAGCTTTATTGACCATCTTCAATACAGACATTAGAACTAAAACGCAACGCAACAACCAGAGAATCCAACAGTTACTAAATAAAGTCTTACCCTCTTTCTTCTCGCTCGACTCCGAGCTGAACTCTTCGCCGCTTCCGCCCGCAATTAGTTTTCTGGCTGGGTATAGCCTACCTAAAGCTCCTGTGTACCGTCTCGTAATACGTCCTACAGGCAGATTGAAAACAATTAAATGAGAGTGGTATGAATAAAAATCAAACGCAAGTCACAGTAACATTAAACAAGGAAGGAGAAACAGTAAAAAAAATGTTTTTTAAAAATCACTTACACACAATGTCGTCTTTATCAACATCATGTAAATCTGGACTTGCAGATATTGCTCCGAGCAAATAGGAGCTCACCGCCTCATTATGAGGAGAGATTAGTCTGTGAAAACAAAATGTACAGTTATGATCGGTATCTATCCTATGGTATCTATACGTATCTATTTCCTTATACCGCACCGCAGAATGAAAGCATATTCTTTAAATCTTACCCTTGCTCTGGTTCGTAGCGCCTGCAATTTGTCTCCGAGTTGTGAAGACGGCGTGCTTCCTGTAAATGACAAGACAAAAAAATACACTTTAATAAAGCTGGTTCTGGTCACTTGTTCTTTTGCAAGGCTACTAGGCTACTCTTAGCTTTAGTTTTAGGCTAGGGTACTTTTAGCTTAGTTAGCAGTCATTGAACATATTCTTACCGCAAGCTTGGGATTGTGCACCCGTCTTCTCTTCTTAAAGTTGATTTCCCGACAGCAGATGTCCATTCTCCTGGCGAGACAAGTAACCACTCATCTGGCACTAGATCCAACGCTCTCCATTCTTCCAAGAAAAAAGGGAAGTGCTCGTTTAAAGGTCCCCTCTTCTAGAAGGAATGAGCGATCGCGGGCGCGTTGTTTATGATTCACATCCACATACATCCAAGTAACGTGAAGTAGTAGCCTAATGAAACTGCAGGCTAGCCTTTCTGTTCTGCTGAATCCAAGTACAGCTCGCTGCAGCCTGTGGGAAAGCGAGGCTTGGAGATGCCCCTCTCTGAATTTGCCGCCGCACACTGACTGTTGTTTATCCTATCAGCTGTTCTGGTGGAAGCGCGACCACAGTGCAACCACTGCTCACTAGAGGAAGTGTCTCCCCTGCTGGCGTGGGGGCGTAACGGTTGCACTTAGTGGTTTATTGAAGTGACCCTGCTGTGGCGTATAGACTGAGAATGTTTTGGACTGTGTAAATAGTCTACTACCAAGGAAATAGCCAATCTATATATATATATATATATATATATATATATATATATATATATATATATATATATATATATATTCATTCAACAAAAATATATGCAGTTTTGCATATATTTTTGTTGAATGAAGATAGTGATAAAGATAATCATTTATATATTTGCCTCTGAAATTCTCATTGTGTTGGTGTGAAGGGTGGTTAACACATCCACTGTTTAAGCAAGACCAAAGGCCACAGTCATGCCAGCATGCACAGTTCACTCCCACTGCTACCCTGATTTGTATAGCTCACAGCATTTTCATTTACATGTTAAAGCCTCCCCTAGAATTAGGAGGAGGGGGGTCAGGGGCGGACGACTGTCAAGCAAGGCACACGTCAATTTCTGACAATTCATGGCAGTTTTCGGCATTGCCTGCAAACTGCCGTGAACAGCCATTAAACTGAACTTTCACGACAATCTACAGTGCCGCATACTGACGGAAATCACACTTTTCATGCAGTGTAATGCAATGTACATACAAAAGTTGTTTGTCTTTGGGAGCCCCACACACCTACCAAATTTGGTGTGTAGCTGAAACTATATGTCGACCACGAAGCTAGGGCTGGGCGATAAAGCGATAGCGATATGTATCGCAATAGACATGTAATCAATATCAATGAAAAATATGTCCGATAGAACATTCGATAATTAAAAGCAACACACACCTCCCGCCTTACGTTGTCCATAAATAAATAGGCTAAATATATCTTGCATTGTAGCTAGTATGTGCAACTCTATCAGAGTAGGCGATAGAACAGACTCGAGTCCTTGCCCCGCGCTCTCTCTCTCTCCCTCTCAACAGGCACATCCCTCCCCTGCATGCACATCCAAACATTCACAATCGTGCAAGACGACTGGCTAAATTGCTATTAAATCCGGTTAGCATCATTAGCACGCTGTACAATTTTTTTTCAAAACTGTTGCATTCAAATTGACTGCTAAGTTCTAATCATCTCAATCCCGATGCAAATGGAAAAGTATTTTCCAAGACTCAAACGGACCTGTCCCAAGGAGAAAAAGTATTCATTTGAAACTTAAACACACGTGGGGAAACCGAACAGTCTAACCAGTAGACTATGATAAACTAACAAATTAAGCTTTTTTTTTACAATATTTCCAGGCTTCAACCAGTGCTGCTTTTCATTCAGACTTTTTCATGCTGGCAACAAAACCAGAACGGTTCGCGAACGTTATTCTTTATTCTAAATGCCATGGCGATACAGAGAAAGAAGTCAGAAAAGGAATTTACCTTAGACTAGGCTATATCATAGCCCGTCTACGGACATTCTCTGGCTATACTGAAATAGGTTAATGATGTAAAGTCAAGTGCGCTTCTATGGGACTGGTGTGTGCACGCACAGTTTTTATTGATGAGTCGGAGTGGCAAGTGCTGCGCATAGTTGCAGTGGAATGTGGCTGCCCAGGGCATTATAAAACTTCTTACTCTTAGACCTACTCATACACGGCGGTGAAATGGCGTTTTTAGCTGTCTAAATTCGAATCATATGCTGGAGGAGAAATCGTCGGACATCCATGATTATTTTGTTATTCAGCACCCCTGGTCAAAAATATGTTCCCGTGTGCCTGGAAGTAGGCTATGATTTGAATGTAGACTGTTGTCAAATTTGGCAAATACAAAACGGGAGAAACAATATGGTTCATGCTCTCTCATGCTGTTTCATTCGTGCTGAAAAGAAGGGAGAATTTAAACATTAAGCACGTTCCACTTTTGCATAAATAATTCCTGAACGGTTTTGGTCAGGGCTGATAATGCAACTGTATTTGACAAAGGACCGATATAGGCTATTTGCTAGTGACAAAGGACCGATATAGGCTATTTGCTAGTGACAAAATATGAGCTTTCAGTGTGATACGATCTCTTTGTAAATTACGTAATTAAAACGTGTTTCATCTGTTTTGGCTATCCCTGCTATTTGGATCTTACGTATCTCACTCAATGAACAACATCTCAACACTAAATGAATGATGATCCGTAATTGTCATCAGATAGCTAGTCATATAGGTAGACTTTTTAGTGTGTTTGAAATAATTAATTCGATAATATTTTCCATCTTTGCAGAGGAAAAGTTTTGTGTAAAGGGAATTAAAAGGCCTGTCTCATATAGACGCCTGTCTCTAATACTAGCCGGTGCAGTTTGGCGATTTGGGAAAATAAAAGCCCGGACTATTATTTGGAGTTTTACAGTATATTGTTTTTTTCGGCAGAGTCTAGGCTACCCAAATCTGCCACAATTTCATGTTAATACAATACCATGTTAATAAAATACCAAATAGATTCTTTGATCTTAATAGAAGATTATTAACACTTGGTTGGATTTCATTTTTTGCAGTGCTGTTCTGTACTATTTCTGTAAAGTACACACGTTATCAAAATGAATTAACTATATGCACGCACACCTGCGAGAGAGAGAATAACAGCGCACGCACGCAGCAGCAGCAGTTGTAGGCTAGGCTACTTTTTGCTTTCTTTAATAGGGCTGTCACTTTTTATTCAATATTCGAATATGCATTCGAACATGACGTGAAATATCTGTAGTCAAACTATAAATAAACTATTCAGTTTTTAGTGCCATGTGTAGCACATTTTTACAGTCTATGATTAGTTTGTTTTTTATTTTATTGTTTGCCATCTCATCCAGTAGCGTGTGCTCTAAACGTAATGGCCAATAATAGCCAGTCACAATAATAACTGGAGCCAGAGCACTCTCAATAGTCACCCAGAGCACTCTCAATAGTGCCGTCTGGAAATACTTTGGGATCTACACCGTAGTGTAGTTTGCCGACTCTGCAAAAAAAAAAAACAGTTTACTTACGCATCCACGACATCCAATCTTCGCGCTCACCTGTCGAGTTACCATCCAAATGAGGCAGCGGAGTCAGAGGCACAGTAGACGGGCAGAGGCGTCCAACATCGTTGCATAGCCTACTTTCCGTGAATCCTCAAATTATGTCCGGGGTCTGCTATTAACTTAGGCTGCTCAAACCACAGGTATTTATTTGGGGCAGGCAGGCTTGAATTCGATGCAGGCCTTTATTTCTTACATTGTGAGTTTTATTGTGAGACATGCGTTTCGTTTAGAGCGGCACACCAGGCTATCAAAAGCAGAAGATTTTCTGTTTGGTTTGGGATTTAATTTACTTTTGGACTGTTTGATTATATTGCTAAATGTTGAGACTGATGGGCACTTAAATCTAGGGGGTATTTGATGTTTCACAGTTAAGTTTCATGTAGTTTAAAGAGTGTCAGAATTTCCAGCTGTTTATTGCAAGACAAGGCAGCCGCTTTCACTCATTCATTGAACGTGCGTGTGCTCTAATGGAAACCTTATTGCGTAGCCAAGTAGCCCAAATGGAGTTATTTTTTTTTAATTATGCATGGTTTACTTTTTATTAAATTCGTAGGCTGGAATGCCTTGCGGCAACAATTGTATTTAAATGTAGTACTGCTTCAGCCTCTGGCAAGCTCAAAAGGGGGCGGCTAGCTTGAGACGTGTTGGAGACCCATGGTCATCAACTTTTCATTGGCAACAGTAGGTTATTAAACCAACCAACAATATAAAATATTAAAAAGAGGTCGTAGATATTCGAATAGGTTATTAAACCAACCAACAATATAAAATATTAAAAAGAGGTCGTAGATATTCGACATACATTGCTTGATATTTCATATCCGTTCGAATGAGATTTTTCTAAAAAGTGACAGCCCTATACTATGCTGTCGTAGTAGTCCTATGTGGAGCGCAGCGATTCCAATGTATTGGAGACTGGAGAGACGCTTGATTGGCTTGTGAACAGGGCAGCTGCTTTGTCTTGCTCCGATTGGCTACTGCTAGCCTATCAACAAACATATTGTGAGTTGTAAGTGGTTCTCTTTTCTAAAACGAAACGCCTCGCAATCTTTGGGCGCTCTCATGCAGCGTATTTTTTTTAATTTAATCTCCGGCTCAGTCCTGCTCCCGCCCGCTCCCGTTGATTGCTATGCTCTATCCCGTCCCAATCACGTTACCAACAGTGAAATTGACTCCCATACCGCAGGAATCCTGCGGGAATACCATGACCCGCGGGATTCCAGAAAAATTGTCACCCTCTACTACTCATGATGATTCTCTATAACAACTTTTTACTGCATTGCCATGAACAAAGTAAAGGCAAAAAGGTTTCTTTGTCAAACAAATTGGGATGCAATGTGAGCCTTGAATTGGATGCCATGCAGGATTTTGCTAGGATCTCAAAACCGGATTATGAACATGCTTTGCCATAGAGAAACAAATGATAGCGTTGGATTATATATATATATTTTTTAATTATGTGTGTTCTCAAACTTATTAATTATATTTCACACCATGGTAAAGAGCCATTTCTCCTGATTACAATGGTATCCACCCATATTTTATCATTCTCATGTAGCATAACTACACAATACTTTTTGTGTCACAAGTGCATCGAGTAGGCTATGAAAAAATTGAATGTTGCGCACAGTCTGCAAAGGGTTAAACTATCTACCTACACACATCCATTAAACCCATCGTCAACCTAGCAACCACCATAGCAACATGATTATCCTAGCAATCAGGGTTGCACATTTTATTTTTTGCATTTCCATGCACTAGTAATTTCTTGGAATTATTGTCTTGCCCTTTTGTCCTATCAGTCATTGTAGTAGTAGGCTAACACTCACCTTACTGGTCTCTCCAGAAAAAAAAGTTGCCAAGTCTCGCAGGAGTGCTTGCAGTCTTCGCCTCTTTACCTGTCGGCGACGACATACTTTTTGCACTACAAAGTACATTTCTCTCGAGTACTGCACTTGCAGTTGGTGCTGATGTTGTTGCTGCTCATAGTAATACCATAATAATGCAATCGGGATTTGTTCATTCATTTTCATTCATATAGAAAAGGGGTCATTCCACGTCAATTCAACCAGGGCCCACGCACTTAGGTCTCAAAAAATTCTGAAAAAATGTACCAGGTGTACCTATGTTACCCAGGAGACACAGTGTAAAATTACTCTTATGTAAGATCAATACTTTCCAAGATACAGCCAGTTTTACAGGGGAGGGGGTGTCGATTTTTGTTCGGCCTCTTTTTTTGTCAAAGTTCACAAGCCCACAGCAAGAACTAAACCATGTAGGAGGCTCAAATTTTGCATGCTGGTACATAAATAGGAATAGTATGTAGCAAAATTGTCACGTTTGGTCTGGATAATCCTGCATGGTCATAGCTGTCCGTCAAAGTTGATACAAATTTTATTGGAGTTTTTGGCTGGGCTCTGTTTAAGCCTTCAGAAGACATATTTGTACTCAACATAGGCTCTTGATTTATTTTCCTTACTGAGATAAGTAGAAACACTCTCACAAAAAACAATGAACAGAAAATAAATTCCTTCAGGGTCTGAACAGCAGACTGTACAAGTCTAAAAAATCATTTTGGTTCTCATTTTCAGAGCACCCAAACACCTTGTGGGAATATACAAAGATTTTTTAAATATTTTTTTCTTTATTCTCCATGATCTTTTCTTTTCAAAAACACCAATTTGACTTGTCTTATGCCAATCTTTCTTTTTCACTTTCCACCCTGAACATGGGCAAAATGCACCATTGACATCAATATGTTTTGTATAGAGCTACCCTAGGTTACTCTATACAACCACAGGTGGCAGTGTGGTGACTCTATATAAAACATATTGATGTCAATGGGGCATTTTGCCCATGTTCAGGGTGGAAAATAAAAAAGAAAGATTTGCATAAAACAAGTCAAATTGGTGTTTTCAAAAAGAAGGGATCATGGAGAATAAAGAAAAACATATTTAAAAAATCTGTGTATATTCCCACAAGGTGGAAGCCTTGGGTTGAGCCTCCTACATGGGTTCTTGCGCTGTGGGCTTTTGAACTTTGACAAAAAAAAGAGGCCGAACAAAATCGACACCCCTCTCCCCCTGTAAAACTGGCTGTATCTTGGAAAGTATTGATCTTACATAAGAGTAATTTTACAGTGTGTCTCCTGGGTAACATAGGTACACCTGGTAATTTTTTCAGAATTTTTTGAGACCTAAGTGCGTGGGCCCTGGTTGAACTGACGTGGAATGACCCAAAGGCTACCTGCCAAATTGACAACACACTAGTGTCAGACGCACGCCCGTCTACACACCAATCAAAGGGAGACGCAACATACGTAGGTAGTGATGAGACACCATAGGTATGTCATGCAAAGTTCTTTGTTAGAAAAATTACAATGTGGAACCAAAAATAACGGGATCAAATGTATACAATGCAACTTAACACAAAGCGCTGGTTCGGACTTTGGTCCAGTGTTTCCCCTACAATGTATTCATCAGCGGCGCAGTGCCGCTCCTGGAATTCAAGCGCCACTGCAAAAAAAGTTGCCTAATTAAAAAAATAGACGCAAGTGAACTTCAGAACAGCTGCCGTTCGTTCAGGTTTCATGTCAACAAATAATATTAGGCTAACATTGAGGGCGCAGTCAGGGATTCCACAGGAGATCATGCTTGTTTGTGTTTATGTTTAAGTTTATTAGCAGACGCAATTTTGTGCAAAAAAACGTAGCCTAGCCTACATTATGTTAACCAAGGAACCAAATTAAACACGCCAGCGAGATAGCTCGCCCCTACCTTCAGTAGCCTATTCCCAGATAAATTCCACGCATTGTTTCGTTTTTGTTTGTGATACAGGCAATGCTTTCAAGCCCTATGTTACAAACATACCTAGGCTGTGAAACTAAGGTCTAGCTAGCCTATTGGGTTTAATTGAATTTGAGTAATGGGATACGCAACCATTTACATCTGAGATAGTTTGTAATTCCTGTAGAGCTCACCAAAATTATAGATATGATACAAGACACTTATCTGCTATAATCCAAGATAGATTTTCTTCGAGTTTTTGACCATTTATTTTACCAAATGACATGGGAAACATAATTCCTTTCATCCACATATTCTTATGCACCATGCACAACAACACTACTAACTTAGCTTAAAACCGTGGGAATCAAGCAACCCTCACGGGCGTCACGGCATTAAAGTGACAGGCACTCAATTCGACTTGCACAGCACCAATACAGTGTAATGACATGAAAGAGAAGTGTATATAGGCTACATTTATAAGGTGACGATGAAAAGAGAAGACGCAAAATTGGCGTCTCGTCTTCATTTTTTATTCGCGTTTAGACGAGCATTCTCAGGGGGAAATCTTTGTTTATATGAAGACGCAAGAGTGTGATATTCGATTGGATATGCATTCCAGACCGCTGGGTGGTGGTGTGATAGAACCCCGGTGCATCACGCACAGACATTCTAATTTGACAGTTTAGCCAGAGAGGTAATCAAGGATCTTTGGTTTAGCCGTTTAGACGGAGACGCAACCCGGGTTGTCTTCAAAACTCTACACTCTGGAAGGAGTCTTCAGATGTTTGCGTCTTCAAGCCCCGATGGCGGGGTCGCCGTGTAAACGAAAGGCACTTATGACCACAGTTATGATAAAATATTTTGTCGTCTTCCTTCGCAATCGTTCTCGTATAAACGGCCCCATAGTTTATACAGTGCTGTGCAAAAGTTAAGACACCCATGCTGAAATTGACTAAAGGGAGGAATAAAAAACATATTTTGCCTTTTGTCTTAATGCCTTAAGGCGAGACACGGCAGGTGAAAACATCGTTTTTTCATGCACTGGTCAATTTCGAGATTTTGGGATAATTTGCTACCTTAGCATGTATTCTTTCACACTACTACAACAACAAAGCCCGATTTACACATTTAGGTTTCACATTTATTTCATTACATTTTGTCTACTCACGCCTGTATATTTCTCCTAAATTCACCAAAAGTTAGTCTTCTAACATTTCATGCTCTACCGCGACCGTGCTACAAAACAGAACATGTGTAGTACCGTTGGAAAGCTCTGTTTTTCCTGCATGACGTTGTGCTATCCAAATATGGACACTTCCTTTGTAACAGCAACCAATCGCGAAAGTTCAAAGGCGAGTCTAGGCTGAGAACGGAATCTCTTGGCTGTGTTCCAAGGCTGTTTTCTCAAATTGAGTTTTTCTCATTTTCCAGTAGAAACATATCAGCCTATGTAGCATCTATGTACACCAAACTTTCCAGATATACAGTTAGCAGTGTTCTGAAGATATTTACAGAGGGATTTGTTAATAAATCATTCCTGGCCTGATTTATGTGACATTTTAATCAAAAATATATGGCAAAAATCGATTTTTTAAGGCTATGGACAGTATATTCTGATTTCCTAGGTAATGAAACCAGATATCCTGAAATCCCTCTGTAATTTTATTTTTATCTTGTATGCAAACAAAATGAAAAAATAATTTTGTACCTGGCTTTATCATATGTTCAGATCTATCTACCGAAAATATATGCAAATTTGCGCATATTTAATGAGATAATGCCTAATTTGCCTAATTTGCAAAATACATTTTTTGTTCATACTTGTGTAAGCAATCAACTGAGGAAGTTTCATGGTGATGTCTATTATTTGAAAATTTTACCCTATTCACCTGTAGTGTCTCGCCTTAATTAAAAAAAAAAAATAGGACATCAATTATTTTTTAATGTATCATGTATAAATAAATAGATGTTATTATATTAATAAATGTCTTAACTTACGCACAGCACTGTATATTCTAAATAGTAATAGTTTGTACAGTGGCCTACAGTGTACAGTTGTACAGTGGCTAATTACTAATAATGTAAATGAAAAAGGTGAAAGAAAAACATGAATATTCCTGTTCAAGTACTGCAATAATCATGCTTTGTAAATGCTTGTGTTGATGGTTATGTGATAATTTGTATTTCAATCTGTCCATTTCTTTCACAAAATCCACCAGCAGTCACCATTTAAGGAGTTATTTTTTCAAAATGTTCTCTTTTTTTTTTTTTTTTTTGGGGCTTCCTACGATCAACAGCACCGCTGCTGGAAAAAAATCTAGGGGAAACACTGTGGTCTGAAATTCAAATGGACGCCACGGGCAAACCGTTTAAGATATTGACCTGAAACTTCAGATTCCCTCGTTTGGTTAACATAAGACATATTTTCACAGTTTTTTCAGCAAAATCTGAGAGGTACCATGTACATTATACCCTGGCTGTTTTCACATAGAATGACCCAGAAGGCCTATCCTACATGATGAAGACATAGGCTACCACAAATCATGTTTTCTAAACAAAGTTCGGGAGGAGCCCATAGGAGCCCCACTTCTGGGAATAAAACCCTCCTTACTGCCCTTTACGTCATGTTGGAGTTGCAAAGCCTCAGTAGGCAGACGTCGGTATGGAGCTGGGACTTTTCACTGACAACTTTTCAACAATTCAAGAAGCTACATCCAATCGATGGGCTACAGTCATTCGGTTCATCGGTGCTTATCAGGCCATCGCACAGAGCCAGGGTAGGCTACCCGTTGATTTATGGCATGCACCATACTTCAAGGATCTAACATCATGCTCCCCCACGCCCGCAGTTTCACGCTGCAGATGATCCAGGTGATTCAAAATGCTCTAAATTCTAACATGGCTCGCCACGACAAGCGTCACAAGTTCTTGTAGGCTATCCTATGGTGGCCAGTCATCCAGAGCTCACTCAATCCATAATTCTTCATGCTTCATTCATTTACTATCGTTTGCCCAGGGTGGAGTGTGTGTCCACCCTCTTGCCTCGTTGTTGTTGCCTGTTTGTTTCTGTGGTTATCGCACAAACCTGCGTCGATCATAGTTCTATCTTGGTTGTGTTGAGTCCGGTTGGCTAAAGCCCTCCTTACACTGACAGACTTTGGAAAGATTTGCAAAGATTTGGAAAAGATTTTTGAAAGACAACAGTCTCAGACCCTCTCACATCTAAAGACAAGTAGTAGAGTTTTAAGTCACAGACTATGATTTTGCAATGACTAGGGATCTTGCAGGGTCACTATTTGCAAGACTGCAACTAGATTCCTTTAAATGATTACCCATCGTGCAATAGATAAACAGGAACTGAAATGATAGCCTACTAAACTCAAAGTCGTATTTTCGTGTTTCTGCAGCATTGTTTCATGCGTGACATCCCTAACCGATATAGAGTTGTTCGGTCACGTGGAAGAGCCGACTAAATATGTATAAGAAATGACAAATATTATAAGAACAACAATTAATCATATAGGCTACAGCTGTCGCCTACTTTGCCCCTTCCTGTTTGTTGTTGGAGAGAGGTCACTATTGGTTTTCATAGTTCACGTCACTATTTGCATGAGCCACGACTAGAAAGACTTGCGATAATATCAAACATGTTTGATATTGTCGTAACGGCAAAACTACAAAAGGACTGACTCCGACTAACTTAAAACCGCTAAGATTGGCACCTTACATTTGACGATCTAGTTGATGGGAGCGCGCTGCGATTCCAGTACAACTCCCATGATTTCTGTCCGACTTTGGAAATTTAGTCGCCGACTGTGAAAACAGACCAAAATCGTACAATGTAAGGCCACCATGTAGCATTCGTGCGGGGTTGCTATGTCGCAGCTCTAATGTCATTTTTTTAACATAACCACTGGCGTCCGGATTAAAGTCCTCTCAGCCCACTGCTGCTGGCCTTGTGTTGTGTTGTGCTTGTCTGCCTCTTACCACCTGGCAATGCAACCATTACACACATCGGCTGCCCTCAAGCTTCTCCGTTGTCATGCCCCCCTGGACTCGGCGTCTTACAAACTATGCCGCTCACTTGGAATTACCCGTTGTCCGCGTTATATACACCCCTCCAAAAGAGGACCGTCGCTTTTCTACAGATGTGATGCCCAAATTCCAACGTTATGTAGGCCTACTAAAGGCTATGCACGTCGGCCACAGATGAAAGCAGTCAGGCGGATAAATCATGACCATCTTCGTCGTCCCCCTGTGGCTGATCTTTCCCCTCCAACTCGTCATTACTTCAATCTCGCCCATCTGAATGCATGGTCCATTTCTAATAAAACATTGTTTATCAATGACCTCATCCTCCACAAGAAAACGGACATGTTTTGTCTCTCAGAGACCTGTCAACAACCTGGAGACTACACACAGTTAAACCTGCTGCCCCCCCCCAGTTATAGCTACTTGGGGCAGCCGTGGCCCACTGGTTAGCACTCTGGACTTGTAACCGGAGGGTTGCCGGTTCGAGCCCCGACCAGTGGGCCGCGGCTGAAGTGCCCTTGAGCAAGGCACCTAACCCCTCACTGCTCCCCGAGCGCCGCCGTTGTAGCAGGCAGCTCACTGCGCCGGGATTAGTGAGTGCTTCACCTCACTGTGTGTTCACTGTGTGCTGTTTGTGTTTCACTAATTCATCGATTGGGTTAAATGCAGAGACCAAATTTCCCTCACGGGATCAAAAAAGTATATATACTTATACTTATCTAAACCTAGATCAGTAGGAAGAGGTGGAGGGTTGGCTGTGGTGTGTCGCTCGGATTTGTCTGTCAAACAACTCTCTCTGTTCAATGTGACATCCTTTGAATGCATTACTCTTAACTCATTGAGTGCCAAAAAACGTAATATTTTAGCTTTTTTTTTAAATTACGAAACTAGACACTCTAACACACCTTATATGTGATTTTGGGAACTCTGTGATTAATGGAAATGAAATATATGACGATCGAAAACTCATGAAAACGCACATTCTGGACATTTTATCTGGACATTTTATCATAACTCGGTTGCCGCTTTCGAATCAGTGACGCATGCACATCAGGTCAAAACCAGGCCATTTTCGTGGGTCTATCACTAGGTGGCAGTCTCACCAGGTCTCGCTGATCACTTCCCGGAAAGTTTACACAAGTAAGTAACAGGCAACACTTCATATTTCATGAAAGACGTTATATCTCCATTTCTAGAAAAAAACAGCGATTTTGATGAAAACTAGCCACTGTTTAGCTTGGGATTTCTCAGGAACAGAGGCGTGTAGAAATACACGGTTTGCACCCACCGAAAGCTTAAAGTCTCACCTTTTAAATGAACCATTGTATGTGTTCATAGCTACAGTATAACACAGAATATGCTGTGGCTGTACAAAAATCATCAACAATGGTCAAGATTGCTGGCACTCTAGGACAAAGCTCCCGAAAACAGCTTGGCATTCAATGAGTTAAGATTGTTTCAACCCCAACCCCATTATGCTGTTGCTAGTCTTTCGGCCACCTAAACCATCTACTAATTTTTTGTCTGAACTGAATGAACTCCTCACAGTTACCTCATCTGTCTGCCCTGCTGTTATTATGCTTGGTGATTTCAACATCCATGTTGATAATGAATATTCCTACACTTCTGAGTTCATCTATGTGCTAGACTGTTTTAACCTGGTGCAGCATGTTGACTTTCCAACGCACACTCGGGGCCATACGCTAGACCTGCTTTGTTCTACTGGTCTGAATGACATCTCTGTCACTGGTTCTGTCTCTGGTATCTCTGATCATAAATTAATTGAATGCAGTTTCCATACCACCTCCCCTTCCCCCTCCTCTGAGAAAATATCTATCACCTATCGGGACATTAGGTCCGTTGACCACAACCTCTTTGCTGCTTCCATACAGGCATCTCCTCTATCTGACCTACAGGATGAGCTCTCCTCACCTGATCATTTGGTCACCAGCTATAATGACACTCTCACTAGATTGCTGGATGATGTAGCCCCTGTAAAGAATAGGCTTGTCCCTGCCACCCGCTCATCCCCCTGGTACACCCCTGAGCTTAGAAAAATGAAGGCTACAGGCCGCCGTCTTGAGCGCCTGTATAAGAAAACTGGTCTTACCATTCACTCAATGCTCTATACCAGGGGTGGGCAACTAATTTCCCCAAGGGGCCACATGACAAACTGGGACTGTTGAGGAGGGTCGGACCCAAAATACCAAACTCAAGTCTGAGCTCAATTCTGTTTAATTCTTTTCTGTTCTTGTATAACATTAAGTAAATCATATGGTTTTGTTTACTAGTCGTAAGTGCAGATGAAAATGTGAGGGAGACAAAGGAAAAACAGCAATATTTAATCTATGTCCAGTATTTAATTCTCATTCTCGAAAATGATTTTTTGACATTGACATTTTTTTTCAGTTTTCAAAGACGGATATAAAAAAGTACTACAATATCTATATAATTAGGCTAGGTCATGAAAATGTGAAGGAGTCAGTACAACCGATAGGCCTGTGCCACCATTTCATCAACACTCAGCAATATTTCATCATTAAATCATTACCATCATTAAATTAACTCTATGCAGAATTAGACTACAAAAATGTGGAGCAGACAATAGTAGGCTGTCATTAGTTAATTAACATGCACAGGTTATGTTTTTGCTTTAAATTTATGCACATAACTGTGATTAGTCAACTCGCTCTGTGTGTTGAGCCGGCTGCTTCAAGCAACCTGTGGGTAGTAGCATCATACTAGTTCGCTAACATAAGCTTTGCAAATAAACTCAGACATATTTTGGTTACAATTACGGGGTTATCCGATTGTAAACGGTCTATCTGCCAGTAACGTTTTGAAATGAACACGTTTCAGATCGCCAACGCAGCAGTAGGAGTTTGTTCTAACAACCTTTGCGGTGGTGAGCGACGCAGACATAAGAGACACAAAACTTTGAAAGTTTTACGCCGACGTAAAGGCAACTGCATTGTGTCGACGCAGAAGCATAAATTCTATTCACCAGCACATCAGTGAGGGTGTTTACGTCGTATGCATCCACGCACAAATGTATGGGCGTACAAATAGCAGTCGCTTTCAAAATAAAAACAACGATATTGATTTGCAAGCATTATCTCTATACTAGGCTCTTGACTATTGTTCTTTCACGGACCTTACGCGGGCCGGTCAGGGAAAGCCCACGGGCCGTATGTTGCCCATGTATGCTCTATACTGACCACACAAGTACAGGGACGCCCTTAATGCGGCCCGCTCTAGGCGGTGTTGGGAAAGTTCACTTTCTACGTGAACTAGTTCAAAGTTCAGTTCACAATTTTTTAAATGAACTAGTTCAGATCATAGTTCATAATTCAAAATTTTTAACTAAGTTCACACTTTCCAAAAATTAACTAGTTCATAGTTCTTTTTTTTTTCATATGTTGCTGCGAGCTATTATTTTTCAAAATTATTGCCACAGCCCATATAGAATGCAGTTAATTTGGGTTGAGGATCTGTCTTGACAGTCTTTTGATTTTTTATTGGCTTGCACATACCTTGAAAGGCTAGACAGGTGCTTCAGTTCAATGTGCCGTTTTAGGTTTGCTGTGGATGTGACTGAAGTGCGGGCAAAGTTTGCACAGAAATGTACGATTTTTCCCATCCTCACCAACCTTGTCATAAAACTTGTTTAAATGATCAATACAACGCCTCCTTGCTGCTTTGTTGTCTACATCAGCCTTTCTCAAACTTCGTTGACCTGAGGCCCAGTCAAGGCATACTTTGGGGTCACAGGGCCCACCTTCATGAACCCACCCCCTCCTCCCACCCCCCATCAAATTATCATAATATCACAATTATTATTATTTTTATACTATATTGCTATACATGCACTTCAAAACAGTCAATGTTTAAAGTGCTAAGATTGTTCACAAAAGGTTGTGAAAACGTGCATATCAGAGTACTGCTTTACTGATGTAAAATATAATTAGGCCTACAATAGTTTCATTGTTTTTGCTTTGTTGCATGATGCTTGCATGAGAAATACTTGTCAAAACAACAGCAATTACAGTATATGGGTGCCGTTGTTTTGGGATGTTTCCCTCATGCAAGCATCATACACTGATAGAATATTTATGTGCTATTTAATTACATTTCATTTGAATGCCTGAATGTAAGGATTCAGGAAAAACAATACCAGCTTTTGTGAAATGGCGGATCAGATCATGGGTAAATCACTGATCTGGAGATCTTTAACTAAGATTAATTAATAGCTTTTGGCTGACTTTAATACTTAATGCTAGACAGTGTTTTATATAGTCTGTGCTCTGTTTTTATGGAAGTTGCATAAATCCATGTCGTTCTATTAAATGTCGTTTCATAATTAAATAGCCTTCCAATAGGTTGAATCTTAGCTTTGCTAACCTTTTTACGGTGTGTTTAAGCCGGGTTTTCGCGTGGAAGGCTCTGTAGAAATCTGGCACCCTATTGAACGAAGTTAAACTGAAAGAACTGTTCACAGACACCAGAATGAACGAGTTCACAGTAACGTTCATCAGGCAGTAATACAGTACGTTCAGTTCACGTTTGCACAAAATATGAACGAGTTCATGAACTTGAGGTATTCATGAGGTTCATGAGGTATTATTCATCACTCATAAACTGCTCTAAATCTAGGCCGAAAACACTCTTCAGGATGGTTAAACCTCAAACCTCCTGTGACTGCCTGCCCCAAAACACCTGAGCAGTGCCAGGCTTTCCTTCATTTCTTTGAAGACAAAATTGATCAGATTTACCATAGTTTTCAACCTTCTGCTCAATCTGTCTTTACATACCGTAAAACTCCAAATAATAGCCCAGGCTTTTATTTTCCCAAATCGCCAAACTGCACCGGCTAGTATTACAGACAGGCGTCTATATGAGACAGGCCTTTAATTCCCTTTACACAAAACTTTTCCTCTGCAAAGATGGAAAATATTATCGAATTAATTATTTCAAACACACTGAATGTCTACCTATATGACTAGGCTATCTGATGACAATTACGGATCATCATTCATTTAGTGTTGAGATGTTGTTCATTGAGTGAGATACAGTAAGATCCAAATAGCGGGGATAGCCAGAACAGAGGAACCACGTTTTAATTAAATGTAATCTACAAAGAGATCGTATCACACTGAAAGCTCATATTTTGTCACTAGCAAATAGCCTATATCGGTCCTTTGTCAAATAGAGTTGCATTATCAGCCCTGACCAAAACCGTTCAGGAATTATTTATGCAAAAGTGGAACGTGCTTAATGTTTCATTCTCCCTCCTTTTCGACATGAATGAAACGGCATGAGAGAGCATGAACCATATTGTTTCTCCGGTTTTGTATTTGCCAAATTTGACAACAGTCTACATTCAAATCATAGCCTACTTCCAGGCGCGCGGGAACATATTTTTGACCAGGGGTGCTGAATAACAAAATAATCATGGATGTCCGACGATTTCTCCCCCAGCATATGATTTGAATTTAGACAGCTAAATACGCCATTTCACCGCCGTGTATGAGTAGGTCTAATTATAATGCCCTGGGCAGCCACATTCCACTGCAACTATGCGCAGCACTTACCACTCTGACTCATCAATAAAAACTGTGCGCGCACACACCAGTCCCTAGAAGCGCACTTGACTTTACATCATAAACTTATTTCAGTAGGTTATATAGCCAGAGAATGTCCGTAGACGGGCTCTGATATAGCCTAGTCTAAGGTAAATTCCTTTTCTGACTTCTTTCTCTTTATCGGCATGGCATTTAGAATAAAGAATAACGTTTGCGAACCGTTCTGGTTTTGTTGCCAGCATAAAAACAAGCTTACCATCGGCCTATCCGCAAATTTTAAACACAAGGGATGAATTGAACGATGACGAAGTCGGACAGGGCTCTACACTAACATTTTTTTTCAAGAGCACTTGTGCGCCCAAGTTAAAAAATTTAGGAGCACAGACAAAAATTTGGGCGCACAGTCCTGTACTTAACTTACACATAATCTAACATTATACTGCAGCTAACAGTTAAACATGCCAGTGCACCAATTGCTAATATTAAGAATGACTGACAACATTTAGGCTACAGGAAACAGGATTTTAAAGTGCCTACTTTATTTTCAGTCTGTTCCATTTTCCTACATTTTGCTAATGTAAAATAATATAATACATTGGCATATTTGCATTTAGCATGTATATCAAGTATCCTGCCAAATGTAGGCTAATTTATTTGTTTGTAAATCCATCTATAGCTAAACCAAATATGCCCATGGTGACGTATCTGACTGCATACTGCCTAATACTACTACTAAAACAGTCCATTTTCTCTTCCACAAAACCCAACATAGGCTAATCAAGGATATATGTTTTATACTTTTAGTTTTTTATTTGAAATATCTGCATTGATGGGGGCAGTAGGCAAACGTTAGGCTTACTTTCGTTTTGCACTTCAGCTTGTATTCGGTGTAAACAAACAAGCATGCGTGGAAGCCTGGAGTTGTCAGTAGCGTTATACCTTTGAATAAAATGGGAGTATTACGGGAGGCTACTTTTGCGCCGGTTTGCTACAGCTAGATTTTGCATATTGCAGCCAATACGTCAACTGGGCTAAAAGGCATGTTAGGTTACCTTTCCTTCTCTCACTGCATTCTCAGAATATCATCCTGTTCATCCTATATCCAATGAATTCGGTGGATAGAAGAACTAATTTCTTCAATCTTTGCATCTTGGCTGGCTAGTCTAACTTTCCGCTTTTTCTGCACGCTCTTGGATTTGATAGAAGCGACTACTAGCGAGTCACAACGCGAAACTGCTAACGTTGATGGGAGGTGTAGTTTTTATGCTGCATTCGCGACGTGATTCTATGGTTTGCACCAGTAATGTTTCTCGATGTTGCGGTGTATTTTGTAGACAAACATTGACATGGTTAGAAGTCATTTGCACCAGTGTGCCTAAATATTTTTTTGCACTCGCACAGCATCATTTTTACTCGCATGTGCGAGTGAAATGGGCGCACTGTAGAGCCCTGCATATAGGCATAGTTCATATTGGGAAAAAAAGTTATAGAATTTGGAACTCTAGCTTTTCCCCACCGCAGTCTTTTAATGCCATCTAATCATAACGTGCGCAGTCTGCGCCATACTTAAGCCCAAATAACACCCAAGATTCGCAACGAGATGAGCAGCAACTTGATGCAACCTTGCAACTGTGACCAGACATGTGAATGGTTTGCAACGGCTTGTAACGACGTGCAACATCTAATTCACACTGCTGTAACCTCCTTTCTGTAACTCAAAGTCAAAGTCAGCTTTATTGTCAATTTCTTCACATGTTCCAGACATACAAAGAGATCGAAATTACGTTTCTCACTATCCCACGGTGAAGACAAGACATATTTTACCAATTTAAGTCCACAGACAAACATAACATTCAAGTAAACAAAAAAGTAAGTAAATAAGTAAATAAGAGGGCACATATAATCAAAAAATAAGAGCAGCAAAATTTGGTTGAAATTGTGCATAGACAGTCAATAAAATACTAGTGCAAAGTCAGGCCAATAAAAGGCTGGGGTAGTTCTGTTTGACCTAAGTAAGAAAGAAAGTGGCATAGTGGTGCAAGTTATGTAAGAGCAGCAGAAGTGTTGTGTTTTCAGGACAACAACAACAAGTTGCAAGGTGTACAAGTACAAGTGTGCAAGTGGAGTAGTGCAGGCGGTCATTGTGGGTCCAATGTCCAGGATGTTATGTAGCTGAGGGTGGAGGGGGGAGAGGAGGGAGAGAGTTCAGCATCCTTACAGCTTGGTGTATGAAGCTGTTGGTGAGTCTGGTAGTGCGGGAGCGCAGGCTTCTGTACCTCTTCCCAGAGGGCAGTAGATCAAATAGATTGTGAGCGGGGTGACTTGCATCACTCACAATTTTGGTCAGCCTTGGCGGGTGAGGTGGGTGGTGTAAATGTCCTTCAGGGAGGGGAGTGAAGCACCAATAATCCTTCCAGCTGTGTTCACTATGCGCTGCAGGGCTTTCCTGTTGTATTCAGTGCAGCTTCCGCCCCACACGATACAGCTGGAGAGGATGCTCTCAATGGTGCCTCGGTAGAATGTGGTCATGATGGCTGGTGGAGCACTTGCTCGCCTGAGTTTCGCGAGGAAGTACAGGCGGCGCTGAGCTCTCTTAAGCCAGTGATGCAGTGTTGGTGGTCCAGGAGAGGTCTTCACTGATGTGCACCCCCAGGAATTTGGTGCTGCTCGCTCTCTCCACCACAGCACCGTCGATGGTCAGTGGCAGGTGTTGGGTGTGACCTCTCCCGAAGTCAACAACAATCTCTTTGGTCTTGCTGACGTTCAGCAGGAGGTTGTTGTCCCTGCACCACGCGTGGTCAGATGGTCGACCTCCAACCTGTATTGAGTCTCGCCGCCCTTGGTGATGAGACCCACCAGAGTTGTGTTGTCAGCAAATTTCACTATGTGATTGTTGCTGTAGGTTGCAGTGCAGTCATCGTCAGCAGGGTGAAGAGCAGCGGACTGAGCACGCAGCCTTTGGGGCCCCTGTGCTCAGTGTGATGCTGCTTGAGGTATTGTTGCCAACACGCACTACTTGAGGCCTCTGACAGAGGAAGTCCAGTAGCCAGTTGCAGAGGTAGGTACTGAGTCCCAGTTTGTCAAGTTGGCAGATGAGTTGTTGTGGTATTATGGTGTTGAATGCAGAACTGAAGTCTATAAACAGCAATCTCACATATGAGTCTCTTTTTCCAGGTGGGTGAGGGCTGGGTGGAGGGCAGAGCAGATTGCATCCTCTGTCGACCGTTTGGCTCGGTATGCAAACTGGAAGGGGTCCAGGGTGGGGGAGAATGGATTTGATATGTGACATGACAAGCCGCTCAAAGCACTTCATGATGATGGGTGTCAGTGCCACAGGGCGGTAGTCATTGAAGCAGGATGGAGCAGTTTTTCGGCACAGGTATGATGGTGGCAGCTTTGAAACATGATGGGACGATGGCTTGCTTCAGGGAAGTGTTAAAGATGTCTGTGAAGACATCCTTAAGCTCCCTGGCGCAGTCCTTCAGCCGCGACCTGGGATGTTGTCTGGACCTGTTGCCTTACGGGTGTTGATAGCAGCAAGTGTCCTCTTCACGCTGTCGGCAGAGAGGCACAGGGGCTGCTCATGTAGAGGGGATGGGTCTTCTGTGGGCAGGTGCTGTTTTGTGCTTCAAAGCGAGCAAAGAAGCGGTTCAGGTTGTTGAGCAGAGGGATGTTGCTCTCACAGCTCTGTGGCGCGGGCTTGTAGTCCGTGAGGGCCTGAATGCCCTGCCATAGGCTTTGTGCGTTCCTGCTGTCTTTGAAGTGGGTGGTTATCTTGTGAGTGTATTCCTTTTTTGCTTCCTTGATGCCACGGGACAGGTTGGCTCTCGCTGTTCTCATGCCAGCTTCATCCCCAGCTCTGTAGGCTTTGTCTCTGGCCCTCAGCAGCCTGAGGACATCCCCTGTCAGCCATGGCTTCCAGTTAGCCCGAGTGATGATGTCTTTTGTGTGGGTCACATCATCGATGCACTTGGTGATGTAAGAGGTTACAGTGTCTGTATACTCCTCTATGTCTGTCTGGTTGTTGTAAGTGGCTGCCTGCTTAAACATTTCCCAGTCTGTTGTGTCAAAGCAGTCTTGAAGAGCATCGGAGGCTCCCTCAGGCCACACTTTTACCTGCTTACGAACCCGGTTTGTTAGCTTTTACCCTTTGTCTGTATGCGGGCATTAGCATAACAGTGATATGGTCTGAAAGTCCAATGTGGGGGAGGGGGGTGGCTTTGTATGCTCCTTTGTGTGTAGTGTAGACCAGGTCCAGGATGTTATCTCCTCTTGTTGGAAAATCAACATGCTGGTGTAGCTTTGGAAGTACAGTTTTAAGATCAGCATGGTTAAAATCTCCAGTGTGGGTGTGCCGTCTGTTGGTACAGTTCACTAAGAGCCGCGTTCTTATCGCTGTTGTTGTTGGTAGGCGGGATGTATACTGCGACTAGCAGAATCGCAGTAATTTCCCTTGGCAGGTAAAAAGGACGGCACTTTATGATCATAAACTCTGCCAGTGGTGAGCAGTGTTTGCATACTACTACAGTGTCCGGCACCATTCGTCCACGGATGTAAACACAGATTCCTCCTCCTCGTGATTTACCTCCCTTTACAATGGCCCTGTCTGCTCGATAGCATGCTAGCTGCTCCAGTTGTACAGCAGAGTCCGGAATGTTGTCATTTAACCAAGTCTCAGTGAAGACGAGCACACAGCAGTTACTTACTGTCCGGTTCGTTGATCTCAGCAGTCGTATGTGATCCATTTTGTTGTCCAGTGATTGTACATTTGCCAGGAGAATGGATGGTATGGCTGGGCGAGTTGGGCTGGCCGCTAGCCTGGCCGGACGCCTCAGCGCTTGCCCCTCTTCTGCTTCCCTCGCACACGCTTCCGGCCGCTTTCTTTCCGGGGGAGGAGTAGCAGGCGAGTCCGGTGTTGTTGCAGGCCGGAGTAGTCCGAGTTCCTTTAGCGTCTCTGTTGTAACGGTTTTGTGTCATTGCGAATCTTTAAACAGACGATCTGACGGGTTTTAGAAGATTAAATACAACCCGAAACTAAAAAACAGACCAGGCCTCTACTGGAGACCGGCCTTTAACCCAAACCTGTAGCCACGCCAGGCGTTTAAAAGAGACAGGCGTCTCTTAGGGACTCGGCGATTATTTGAAGTTTTACGGTATTCTCCTCTGCTGGGCCCTAAACTTACCCACTTTACACCTATTGATGCCCTTACTGCCCTTACAAATATTATCACTAAATCTAACCCCTCCTCCTGTCAGCCTGACCCTGCCCCCACCCCCCTACTTAAGGCATGCACCACAGCTATCTGTAAACCAGTGGCTGTAACTTACTAGTTGACTCTAGCCTCTGGTGTTGTTCCCCCTGCTCTGAAAACTGCTGCAGTTACCCCTATTTTAAAGAAGCCTGACTCTGATCCCACTTCTCTCTCCAACTACCGTCCTATTTCAAACTTCCCCTTTCTGGCCAAAGTACTGGAAAGAGTGGTTGCTTCACAACTTCACTCCTTTCTCACTGACAATCAATGAGCACTTCCAATCTGGTTTCCGTACACATCACAGCACAGAGACTGCACTCCTGCGAGTAGTAAATGATCTCCTGTCTGTTGATAACGGCTCATTAACCATTCTCATCCTCCTCGACTTAAGCGCTGCATTTGACACTGTAAACCACAATGTTCTCATCTCCCGACTGTCAGCTCTTGGTATCTCAGACATAGCCCTCCACTGGTTTCAGTCCTACCTCTCCAACAGACAACAGTTTGTAACTTTGGGTCCACACAAGTCTGCCACATCCCCTGTCACTCGTGGTGTCCCCCAGGGTTCTGTTCTTGGGTCCCTCCTCTTCCTTATATCCTGCCCCTTGGCTAAGTCATCAGTAGACATGGCCTTCAATTACATTGCTATGCCGATGACATCCAATTATATCTCATTACATCCTCCCTCACTGACCCTCTTTCCAGTTCACTCACTAACTGCCTTTCTGATTTAAAGCTATGGATGCAAGATAACGTTCTAAATCTCAACACAGATAAAACCGAAATCCTTCTCATCAGCTCCAAACCTCAACTGTCCAAATCTCATAGTCTCAGTCTGAACGTTGATGGTACAATTGTCAAATCCGCTCCTGTTGTCAGAAACCTTGGCATACTGCTTGACTCCTCACTCAGTTTTGACCCCCACATTAAATCCCTCACTAAAACTGCATTCTTTCACCACTGATGCACAGACCCTGGTTCACTCCTTCATTACATCCTGCCTAGACTACTGCAACTCCCTATTCATTGGCCTCCCCAATAAATCACTTTAAAGACTACAATATATTCAGAACTCTGCAGCCAGACTAATCACTCATACCAAGAGATCTGCACACATCACCCCTATTCTTTCTCAGCTTCACTGGTTACCGGTTCCATCCCGAATCAAATTCAAAATTCTACTACTCACTTTTAAAGCCCTCCTTGCTCCTCCTTACCTCTGTGACCTTCTGATCTCTTACACTCCTTCTCGCTCCCTCAGATTCTCTAATCAAAATCTCCTCTCTGTCCCCCACACCAGACTCTCTACCCTAGGTGGCAGGTCTTTCAGCGCCATGGCCCCTAAGCTCTGGAATTCCCTCCCTCAATCCCTCCGTGACTGTCCCTCCTTTCCTTTCTTCAAAGCTCACCTCAAGACCTTTCTGTTTCAGGAACACTTTTTACCTTCCACCACCGCTTGACCCATCGCAAATGCCCTTTTTTTTTTACTTGCTTTGTTTGTGTTGACTTTGTAAAGTAACCTTGAGTATTATAATATTATTATTATTATTATTATTATTATTATTATTATTCACATTCTCATTAGCTGACACTAGCAATTGTCGGATATTTAGGCTACTTCTTACGAATAGCCACAGTAAGTCTCCAGTATTTCTGTGTTCAGTAGGTCATATGTTTAAACGGTGGCGCTGCTATGACAGACTTCAGTGATCATTTACTGAGGCTAGGCCAGCAAAACACGCTAGAGATGCAACAGATCAACTTAATGTGTATTTCCTCTGTCGGTCTGCGGTTCCTTCATAAATTGCGCAGCAAATGATCAGACGAGTGACAGAAGCACCGCGCATAATTTGACCAGCAGTCTTCGCGTCCATAATTTGTGAAACGATGCTGCGTCCGAGCAAAGATTCTAGAAGCCCAGCGCAACTCCAAAAAGGAGGACAAATGAGCGTCCGGCTTGAGGCTGCACTGGACAGGGCTTTTAAACTGTCCGGCCCAAATCCGAACGTAGGCCACCCTATCGCTAACTGGCTTACCAGCTCCTTCTCAGGCTCTATCGCTTGCATAGGCTACCTACGTATCTCTCAGCCCTCGGCTACAACACGAAACATAAGGCATATTTTTACATATTCTTACCATTTTCACACCTTTAACGACACCTGAAAAACATCTTCACTCTGCAACCACTACACTTCCTTCAGTAGCCTTTAGAGCCACAATTACACGAAACCGGATGGAGACATTTCACTTGCTCTCTCGGACTCGCTGGCAGTCCCATACACAAATGTAATACCTCCTTTTCGAAAATTCAAGACATTCCAGTCAATTTAAGACTTTTTTAGGCCTTAAAAAAACGAAAGTTGTATTTAATACTTTTTAAGACTTTTTAAGGATCCGCGGGAACCCTGTAGCCAGGAGACGGGCAGAGAATTCCAGCGCTGCAAATCTTGTCTCACTTTCTCAAATAAGGGAACAAAATTAGCTTTATATATTTGTAGAGGTTAAATGTAGAGGTTATAAATATACCTACATAGGTAAAGCCTAGTGTAGACCACTTAAAGGGGAAAAAGGGCAGTGCTTTAGGTATTGACTTTAAACTCCCAATCGGCATGGCCTCTGATTTTGTCAAGTTAATTTTGTAACCAGAAAATTTGCTAAACAAATCAATAACATTAAAGGAAGTGCTATTGCGCCACACATTGTAGTTCTCCTGTTTATTCGCTTGGAAAATCGCCACGTTTCATGTTGTGTGGCCGTAGACATTTCTATCAACTACTCGTGCAACTGTATTTAAGTCGGGAAAACGTGGATGTTTTTGATTACTTCTACGGCTGGCTACATCAAAGCCCGCTAGCATAGCAACATGCTAACACATTCGCGCCGTGCACCAGAGCGTTTGAGTGCACGTACCCACACAGGAGAGGTATGACTCAACTTGTGAAAGTTAAGGTAAGAACATATATTACTACTGACATTGGGTGGCGTGTTCCCTTTAAGTAACGCAGGTACAAATGTATCAGGACTTGAAATATAAATTAGGACATCATCTGCATAAAGGCTTATCTTATGATGTATCCCATCAACTTGCAAGCCTTGTTTAGAGGGGGCTGCTCTAATGGCCTCTGCCAATGGTTCAATAACCATGGCAAATAAGAGGGGAGATAAGGGGCATCCTTGCCTTGTTCCTCTATGTACTGGGAAGCTGTCTGATCTAACCCCATTTGCCATAATGGCAGCTTGACGATAACTATAGAGGACCTTGACCCATCTAATATAATCCTCCCCTAAGCCAAATTTAGCCAAACAGTAGAACAGGTATGACCATTCACTCGGTCAAAAGGCAGGGCTGTAGTACTCGAGTCCGGTCTTGGACTCGAGTCCGGACTCGAGACCGTTTTTCTATGGTCTCGGACTCGCTGGTATTTGGACTCGGACTTGTCTCGGACTCTGCCACTGGTCTTGCCAAATATGGCTTTTGGTCTCGACCGAGTCCAGGTGTCTTTATTATGTTTCTGATAATATTGGAGGAAAAACACTGGCCACTTGATAACCAATCACATACTAGTGTATCTTCGCGCGCCCTGCAACTGCGTCATTTCATTTTCATTGCTTCACACTGACACACACTGACTGACAAACGATGTCCTCCAATTCTGCAGTAATAAAGTTCGCTTATATAAACCATCAGGAGTTTCTCGGCACAACATTAAAAAAGAAACACAGGGCAGACTGCAAAATCTGCAAAATCACGATTTCGGAAAGCTGTGGGACTACTTCGAACTTCGTCAGACACCTGCAGAGGCAACATCCATCTCGGTAAGTTAGAATGCTAACTCCAGAGGTGCTTAGCCTTATGTGTTAACGTTAACATTAGCCAGCATAGGGGAAGATAAAGGTAACTTACGTCTGGTATTACTGGTTTCATGAGGTAAAAAAATTAAACGATTATGATATACGCAATTGGTTGTCATGTATTGTATTACGTTTGTGGTTGTGTTAGCTACAAATGAACGCTCACGTTAACATTAACCTTAGCTGCTAGGGTTAAGTAAACTTTGCATCAGGCTAAGACATGCCTTAAAGTTATACGTTCGA